>NC_041390.1:235046776-235070303 GCF_002162155.2 Triticum dicoccoides
GAGAGATGTAGAGAACAGAGAGTAACGGGCAGGGGGATGGGGCCGTTAGTTAGGCCCTTCTTTGCCGTCCGCTAGCGGACGGCAAAGAGGTGGGGCGTTAAGTTTTTTCTAAACGGGCGGGGGGTGGGGGCCACCTCTCTCTTTGCCGTCAGCCAGCGGATGGCAAAGTTTCTTTGCCGTCTGCTGGCTGATGGCAAAGGCCTGTTTTACCATCTGCCATTTCTTTGCCATCTGCTTTTCGGTAGCTGATGGCAAAGAGCTTCTTTGCCGTCTGCTAGCCGACGGCAAAGAGCTGGCAGATGGCAAAGTAGCTGATTCCAGTAGTGTTTTGCTTCTTCTTTTCGATAGCGGCATCGACGCTGGTACCTTAGCCGCCGGTATCTTCCTCGCCAGTACCTTCCCCGCCGGTCTCGGCGCCACCATCGGTGTCGGCGCCATTGGTGTCGATATCGGCGTCAGTACCATCATCAAGGCCGACCTGCAAACCTTGACATTGCTTAGCAGACAAAAAGTTGAGGTACTCTTGTTCACCCTCATAATCCATCTCGTCTGCATCTTGGTTAGACAGCCCGGTTTCTTCGTTGTTTGACATGTTTCCTATGATTAAGTCTCCTCGTTTAATTATAAAACTATGAAAATGAGAAATGACATAAATAAAGATCTATGTTTGCCGGAATGTCGTTTCCTAGCAACTCCCGGCACTCAATATGCCTACTATCTAGCACAAGTCATGCCAAAATCCACGGAAAATTTCAGCATGACCTTTTTTGCTAAAAAAATGGACATATCGAGCGCCTGAAATTCACCGGAACATAAATGAATCAACATTCCAGCGTAACATAGGCCACTCGGATCATTTACCCTGCACATAATCATCATGTCCAAATGACATGTCCAAATTCCAAATATGACATGTCCAAAACATCACATGTCCACTTCAAATTTGCATATAAAAGGAAGAAAAATATAGAACTTGAAGAAAAATGCAAGAATTATTTAAACTAAAAACCTAGCTAAATTCATAACTAAACAGATAACCTAATTAACCTACTGCCCTAACTAAAACCTAAGTAAATTAACCAAAGAACCCTAGCTAGCAGAGATAGGAGGAGCGGTGGGGGCTTACAGAGGATGCAGGCCTGACGACGACCGAGGCTGGGAGGGGTTGGAGTCCGGGTCGAGCGTCGGGGCCGGAGCCGGGGTCGAGGTCGGGGCCGGGGTCGGGGTCGGGGCCGTGGGCGAGCGCCGGGGTCACGGTCGGGGCCGTGGGCGAGCGTCGGGGTCGGTGCCATGGGCGAACGCCAGTGTCGGGGGCGAGAGCAGGGGCGCGGCGAGGGCAGGGCTCCGGCGGCACGACAGGGGAAGAGAAAGTGGGGATTTGGGGGAAAAGAGGCGGGATGAAGAGAGAGTGGGGATTTTGGGGGTTAAGTGGACATAGCAGTAGCGCACTTAAACAGAACGCGCTATAGCTAAGTTAGCTATAGCGGTTTTATGCAGAGGGCGCTACTGCTATTAGAGGTAGCTATAGCGGTTTAATTGGGAAATCGCTACTGCTACCTTGACTAGCTATAGCATTTTTTAGAAAAGCGCTACTGCTATAACCAGTACCTATAGAAGTTTCCTTCTATTTTATTTTCCTTTATTTTCTCTCACTTTTCTTTTTTGTTTTTGCGAGAGCAGTGAACGAAGGGAAGGCGATATATATTGCATCATTCGATGGTTAAGTATGTATACAAAATAGGAACATATATATTACATCATTGGACCCATGCATAATGGCTAAGTGTGTATATATATATTACATCATTTGACGGTTCCTCAGCATTGATGTTTTCATTTTTGAGTGACCTTCTTTCCCTTCTTGTTCGTTGAAGAATAATTGAGCCCCTCATTGTGACTTTTCCTTTTCCATGGAGTACGACTTTTCTTAGATAATGTAGTATTGATTCTTCTTTTGACGTATACTTCATCCTCATCGTCATCTTCCCTCATTGGGTTGTCGTAGTGGTCATAGTCTTCCTCGTTGGCGACTCCATCCATTCCAATGATGTTCTATTTGCCTCTCCTCGCGACAACACGGTTGGGATTGCGCGGGTTGGTTATGAAGAAGCATTGTGTCATGTGCTTAGCATGTACCCATGGCTCGTTTTTGCGATAGCGTTCACGGTAGCGCTCTTGGCGTCGGGTATAGTCATGGTAGTGAAATACCGGTTTTCTCTTTCGACATTCTTAGCCCATCTGACACGGAACATCGTCGTGTTGTGCAGTCCAGAGTAGTGAAGCTCCCAGATCTCATCGACCCTTCCATAATATCTCTCAGTCGCGCCATTGTCGCTACCGGTCATGCATTCCATCGTCACTCCTGAGTTCTTATCATCATTGTCCATATCTTTGGCTTCCGTGTAGAATGTGTATCCGTTGATATCGTATGCCTGATAGGTGACAAGGTTGGGCGAGGGGCCATGTACTAAGGCGTATATGAGCAATCTGTCCTTAGAGCCCTTCCCCGGGGGATTAGCAATCATATGCTCTTTGAACCAATGCAGGAAAGTGGAGTTTTGCTCTCTAGTAACTTCGGCGTCTGTCCTGCATACCCCCGGTCACGATATTTCTTTGCAATAATTTCTTTGTGCAGTGCCACGAAAGGATCTACCTTGTCTAGGTGTTGTAGAAGTACCAACTTTGCTCTGTCAAAGTCGTTGCATCGATCTGAGTATGCCATGTGCAGTTCCATGTGACCGTTGGAGTGACCTTCTCCTTCGAGCTTCCCATCGTGCTTGTTAACGGGCAAACCAACACCAGGCGGCTGGTCTGCGTCATATAGAAAATTCTTGCAGAAAGAGATGCACTCTTGTGTCAGATAGCCCTGGATGATGCTTCCATCCGGACGGGACATGTTATGAATGAATCCTTTGATGATCTCATTCATCCTCTCAAACGGCATCATGTTGTGCAGGAATGATGGCCCCAGGTCTGTTATGTCGTCCATAATATGGACACATAGATGCACCATGACTTCAAAGAGCGCAGGCGGGAAGTACATCTCAAGCTCATTCAGTATCACAACGATCTCTTCCTGTAGCCTTCGGAGCTGCTTCACACTGATCGACTTTCAAGAGATGACGTTCAAAAAGTTGCAGAGACCAATAAGCATGTCACGGACGTGCTTCTCCATTATCCCTCTAATGGCAATAGGTAGTATCTACGTCATCATCACATGACAGTCATGGGACTTCATCCCGCTGAACCTTTTCTTGTCTGTGTATAGATATCTACTTATCTTGCCATAGTAACTGGAACTAACTTTGACTCCAGTAAGGCACTTAAAGAATTGGTCGATATCAGCTTGACTTCAGGTGAAGCAAGAAGGGGGGCAATAATCCTCTTACTTTACTTTCTTGCCCTTCTTCTCCCGCACCTCTGTAACATCCCAAAATTCTAAATTTTGGAATGTTATATTAAATAATTAATTATGATGGTTTGTTCGGTTGTTGTGTGATTGTGTGAAAATGATTGGAAATTGAGAACTTTTTGAAAGTTGAATCAGAGGGAATAAAAGGACTTCCCCAAAATTTCCATCTTGCATTTTGATCACCATGAATTCAAATTTATTCATCACAAAACCCTAGAGTGAAGATAATATGCCTTCTTCCATTTAAAGAAATGAAAATGATTTGAATTCCATTTGAGAATATTTCAAATCAAAAACTTTACGCCACTCAAGAATTTTCATGAGAGAAGATAATAGGACTTCTTAAAAATATATGAAATAGAGTGGAGAGTGATGAGGAGAACTTTTGAATTTCATTTGGTTCACTTTTGGAAAGTTTTCCATTTTGAGTTTCAAAATCATTTCCATTTATTCAAATAAAATAAAGAGAGAAGGAAATACGACTCCTTCAAATATCAGAAAGAAAATATGAAACGGGATTATGAAACCAATAGATGTTATTCTAAAATTTGAAATCATTTGCATCTCATTACATTTTGGAGTTTTCTTTCAAATATTCAAATAATTATCCACTCGAGAAAAAAGAAATGAGAGGGGATAAGATGACTTCCTCAAACCATACAAGAGTTGGAAATTTCATTTTGAATATTAGTTGGAGTTTTTATAGTTTATTTGGTATTTACTCAATTTGCAAAAAGTGCATTAAATACATTAGGAAAATATTTCCAAATTCTTCCATCCTTGAATAAATGTTCACTATGCTATAGATATTCCAAGATAATTTTAGAAATTATCTTGGTATTTTTAGGATTTTGTTTGGCTTTCTTTTGGGCTCCAAAAGCTTTTCTGTAAAAAAACGCACGCACACTCACACACATACGCGCACACCAACCAGCCTGCTTGGCTGAAAACGGCCCAGCGGCCAAGCCGGCAATTGGCCCATGACCGATCTCCCGTGCCCGAGCGAGACCCCCAGCACCCGTAGGCCTCTGCCTCGTCACCCGCCCCTCTTCTCCCTCTCGCTCGCACGCAGCTGCCGCTGCCAGGAGGGCCCCACCCAGGTCGCCCCCAACCTCCTGCTCGCCCTGCATGGGATCAGCACGCCGTGCACGCATGCCGAAACCGCCGGGCGAAGCCCTCACGGATGAGCTTATCCCCGCGACTCCGCAGCCACTGCTCGCGCCTATAAAAGCCTCGGAGCCCCCTCTCTCCATCCTACCCACTTGCTCGTCCTCTCACCGCTCCTACCGCCCGCAGTTGCCGCTTGGATCTCGCCTGCTGGAGCTACTTCGCCGGAGAAGGTCGTCGGCCGTAAGCCACTCCAAGGCCCCAAACTTTTTCAACTTGTTTCCCTACTCCATGCACACCTTGTTGACAACTTTTTGATGTCTAGGGGACGCCGGAGTTCGACGGAGCGCCGCCCTTCCTTCGCTCCGTCCTTGTCACCCCGACGCGCGCCGCCTCCACCACCGGACAGCCCCCGATGTGCCGGCCCCATTCGCCTTCTTCCCTGCCGCTGAGGACCACCGCAGGCCGCCGCCCGTCCGCCGCCTGACGCCAGCACCGCCGCCCCTGTTCGCCGTCATCGCTCGTTGTGAGCCGCCCGCTTCTCCCTGTTCGTTTAGTTTTTTTTGTAATAGATCGGTTTACTATTAGATCGGTTAATCCGGTTTTAGTTAAACAGAATGGTTTTGGTTAAAACCGATTATTAGTTTTTTTAGTTAGCCACCACATAGCGTTTTTCTTATTTAGTGGTCGTTCGACGTATAAGCTTCCGCACCGAACGCTGCTCGGCTAGCCACAAGCTACCACGTGGCCGAGGGCCTATTCATAGACTTATTTAGTTTTTTGTTTCACTGTTAGGTCCCTGTAAATTTCAGTTTAGCCCCTAAACTTAGATTGGCCACAACTTTTTAACCGTAGATCCAAATTCGATGAAACCAACGGTAAATTCTTCGTCATGTTTAGATCTATCTAGTGGCATCATGTTTGTAAACTTTTTTCAGATTCAAATTTGAAATTTATTCAAATTTGAATTCAAACTTCCACTGGTCATATCTCCTAAACCGTAGCTCCAATTGATGCAATTCTTTTTGCGTTTTGTCATCGTAGCCAAACCCTATCACCTGGATCATTGTCACAGTAATTTTCACCCACTTAGGATCTATCCATGATAGATTGACCACTATGCCTTGTATGCACCATAGTTCACGTCACATTTTTTGAACCTCATGTCATAAGTTGTTTTTCACTTAGAATACTTTTGTGATGGTTGAGTGTGTTGGATTTTCATTTGGTTTTTCCGAGTCTTTTCATGTTGCATGTTATTCGGTTCTCTGAAATGATTGCTTATGTGAATGCAATGTTTGACTTTATAGATTTTCATCGCAGAGTGACGAATAGTTCTATTAAGTAAATTTCTGAGAGCGATATAATCTTCATCAACCATTACCAGGCAAGTTCACATTTGATCATTCATTCAATTACCTATGTTTTATATTATGCACTTAGTCCTTTTGTGGTAGGATTTATTGTTGCCAGATGGCTATGCTGTTACCTACTAGTTCATTTGAGGTAGGTCTGCACCATACAACCTTGTCACCACCATGTAAGTTTATTTCTGCCTCGCTAATTAAGACATGGATTGGGAAGTGTTCATGGCAAGACTTGAGTGACAAAGTAGTAATCAGGGCCAAGACTTAAATAAACTACCTAGGAGGTATTTGGTTTGAATGGTGGTGAAGTACAGTGGGAGAATGCATGGTTAATCCATTGTGGTGCACCACTAGTGGTCGGCCACCCAGGCTCAAAGAGATCAATCGTATTCTCATGTCTAGAAGCTTACGTGTGCAGCCACAAGCCAATATGGGCTCTGGCTTAGTTGAGTAGTTAGTGTGACCCCTTCCGGGATGGGCTAGCAAATGTAGAATGAGTAGGTGTACCGGCCTATCCATGGGTTAAGGGGGAATACTTTCGAAAGACTATGTTTCGGTCATCCTATTCTCAAACGCCATGCAGTGCGAGAACTTCAAGGGAGGTGATCGAGTCTTGTGGGGAAAAGTGTGCAAACATCTGTAGAGTGTTAAAACCTAATCGATTAGCCGTGTCCCCGGTTACGGACAACTTGAGCATCTAGTAGTGGAAATGCTGGGAGATCTCATCACTCTTAATTTAAATAGGTGGGTTTAAAATGAAACTTTGGGAATGGATTGAGTTGGGTTTGCCAACTCATCCTATGCTATATTGTAGTAGTAGAATAATATCTTTTATTCTAGGGAAAAACTAGCTTTATGCAAAAACTAAACTTAGAGCTTTCCACTAGCCAAATTGCATGTACAAGTAGGTTCATTATTCTTATGATGTGACTTGCCAGTACATTCAATGTACTGCCCTACAGGGCTGCAACGTCTTATGTTGCAGGAATTTCTACGACGAGTAAGAATTACGTTGTAGGGTTACGGTCTACACTCAACTTGCCGTTGGCGTTGATGGGACTCCACACCCGTTTGATTGTTTCTGCTGAGACTTATGAGGTATATATCAGTTTTACGTTATTTATAAATGTGATTGCACTTTGATATATACATTAATGTACTGTGTGTGCCAGCATACTGATCCAAGGATGGCACGGATACACAGAGGCTTGACCGTTTGAGGTCGGGTCACTACAGAGATGGTATCAGACCACATGTTGACTATAGGACGTGACCCTAGAAACCGGAAATCCCTTAGGGAAGGATTTCTCTAAAACTTTATTTTCAAAAAGATCCTTTACCTCTCTTCTTTCTGAACTTTATCAAATCTTTCCTTTTACTCAAATAGTTAGACAATACCCCTTTTCCCTTTGACCACGAGAAGGACCAACTGATGAGACCACTCCGAGAAGGGCAAGATATCGGACAACTGAGGACCACTTCAGAGTAAAGAAGACTTCAGCATACATTAGAAGAGTTGAAGCTACAACGGTCAAATACTCTAAGAATTTGAAGACACTGGAGAATTTCAAGATTTAAATGACCTTTAGAAGACTAAACCCTTGTTGTATACTCATGTTAGATGCGATGATTTGTGAGCTATCATATTTATTAGTGTGTGTTTTCTGACAGCAAAAAATAAAACTTATTTTCAAAACTGTATTGTTTGTATTGTGTGTATCTCTCTCTAACCCTCTTATCTCATCCCCAAAACCCTTGGACCCAATAGATGATGAATGAAGATGGACTTGTATTCTCTGGACCGATCACTCAGTTGGAGGCAGAGCTATGGATTCAAAACATGGAGAATCACTTCGGGAGCAATTTGGTTGCAAGGAAGTATGAGGTTCAATACGCTCTTCAGTACTTTACAAAAAGTGCTGCAACCTGGTGGAAAATGCATCAGGCCATACAAGGATGTAATGGAGCAAAAACTTGGGAGGAATTAAAGAAGAAATCTTATCCGAAAGCACGGTGATAACCCGAAGAAGAAATCTTGTGCCTGCAAGATATGCGGAGAAATTGGACACACCCATGAAGAACACAAGGATGGATGCCCTCATTGTGAAGGAAATCACCCAGCGGAAGAATGCCCAACTAGGCAGGTTACATGTTTCTTGTGCGAAGGAACTATGCACTACCCTGCCTAGTGTCATATTTACCCCAAGGTACAAGAAATTACCAAGCAGCAGAAGGAAGCAATGAAAGAAGCCCTCAGGGAAAGCTTAAAAGAACCTGTGATGAAGGAAGATATTGACGACCCTAATGGAGAAGGCCTAAACAGATTTTACTCGAATGCCTACTATTCATGTGGAGAAGGACATTTTTCACTGTATTGCACGAAGCAAAGCCAAGAGTATCTGTGAGACTTCTCGACAGAAGAAGTGGAGTTTGATCCACAAGAGATAGAAGAATTGATCGGAACAAAGAAGTCGAGGAAGAGAAAGAGCATGTGTCCCCAGAACAACCCAAATTCTACAGAAAAGGACCTGAGTCATGTCACTTGTTACAGATGCAAGGATTTAGGTCATTACGCTAGCAAATGCCCAGCAAGGAAGCCAAGAACCCAAGGAGCCAAGATAACCACCAGGAAGCCCCTGGATTTGTGTGAAGTCATTGGTTTACACTGCAAAGGAGTAGGACATTTTGCCGGAGAATGTTCAGACCCGAGGAAAGCTTGAGCAGAGTAGTTGAGATCTTGATATTGGAATAAAGCATGTAATAAATGTGGAACACGGTTTTATTTTCGTTGGGGATGTTGAGTTGAGTTGTGAAATGGAAATTGTAATAGCTCATGAAGCAATAAAAGTTGAGGTGTTTGGAATCTCATATGAAATGTTATGAGTTGTTTGTTGATTGTGAGTACCTCTCTCACTGTCTCACCCAGACTAAACCCTTGAACTCATGGACAAGCTGACCCCAAACTTTTTCCAGAAAACAACCACATTTCACCCAAGGAAATACATACATTATCCTGAGTACCCCTTCTAACTTATGCCTGCAGATGACAACCCTTTACGAGTCTTTTTTCAAGGGCCCAGAAACGATCATGACCCTGACTAGTGATCAGGATTACCCTAAGATCCTAAAGGACATGATGAAGCATATTCATCTTGAAGGAGATGCAGTCTACAAGGGGTGTCCTATCATGGAGAAGGGAGTTGAACTTTGGTATGTGGAGGTACACGTCCACCATGTGAAGGGAGTTTGCCCAAAGACTATGGGGGGATACTTTTTCATTTCTCGAGTACCATGAGCAACATGCTTTGACTCTGTTCGTGAAGCTGCTATGGAAGCCATACGTCAGATTGGAGAAATACTAGAAGCAAGACTCCGTCACACTTAGGAATACCTGAGGGAGGTGCATGCAGAGATGATGGAGATGAAGCTCATGGCCACCACAATGAAGCAAAATATTGATGATTTGAAGGATCACATCACACAATTCTAGTGGACTGAAGCATCTTCAAGAATGGCAAATGAATAAAGATGGGAGTAATGCTTGACCATACCAAACTATGTGGATGGCAGCTTTTGTAATAGAGTACTTTTGAAATTTGAGTTTTGAGTAGTGGTTAAGGATATAATAAAGGATTTTATATGAAGAGAATATGAATTATGGATGAACCAGTATATTTTATTTTGATGGTAATACCCTGTGTGAGCACTAGACCGATGGAAAAGGAAAATGTATTCCATAGAGTGGAGTTTGGACAAAATAAGTTGGAGTTTTGTTTTGGTTATGATGGTTACCCCAAGAGTATGAGGGGATGAAGTACTATTGGATTTAAAGGAGATGTAATGTTAGAATATGGAACAATAGTAACTCCAAGGAGGAGTTAAAGATATACAAGTGTTGAAGTGGGCCATAACCCACAGGACCCAGGATTTGATAAGGAAACAAGCACAATCTTGTTGAAGAAAATAATTCTGAAAGAAGCTATGATTTCATCAGCATACGTTTCCTAGGAGGTTATGTAAACCCAGGAGTTGTGAATAAATGATAGAGGTTTTCTTTGGCTTGCAGAACCAAGGGATTTACCCGAACCCAATTCGTGGAGAAGAGAAGTTCTGCAATGCTTGTGAGGATGCCCAAGTGTTAGAAAGCATGATTCACTATCTACGTATGTAGTAATGATTCAAGTACGGGATGGATTGGCCCCCATACCGGAGACTTCTATCATGAGCTATCATATGTTGATGGAAAATCAGAGAGCTTTAAAACCCTAGAAGAGTGTCGACATGATAAACCAAAAGCCTTAGAATGGCAGGATGATGGAAACCCTATACAGGCACCTGTTGCCAATCGTAGGTTATGTGGTAAGGTTCAACCCAGACCCATTTCCTGCAGGAGGAACCAATAATTGTCGACCACCATGAGATTTTCGATAGTTGTTTAGCATTGGCGATAGCCTCACAGCTAAGAAGACCCAGACTTAGAAGGATCTTATTTGACGCAAGGACTCCAGATATTGAGGAAAGGGTCATGCCCTTGCCTGAAGAGCCTTAAAGAAAGACTTACTCTGGGGAGTATGAGAGGACCGACGCCGTCAACCCAGAGGGCGGAGTACATGAGTTTTGTTCGAACCACAACCATGCTTCTAAGGGTGGTAGCACCCCATACCTTGTGTTGATGAATGGATTTTCAAGGAGACCCCCCAAACCTAACCTTCTTTCTAGCCTCTCCGAATCTCGAGGACGAGATTCATTTTAAGGGTGGTAGTTTGTAACATCCCAAAATTCTAAATTTTCGAATGTTATATTAAATAATTAATTATGATGGTTTGTTTGGTTGTTGTGTGATTGTCTGAAAATGATTGGAAATTGAGAACTTTTTGAAAGTTGAATGAGAGGGAATAAAAGGACTTTCCCAAAACTTCCATCTTGCATTTTGATCACCATGAATTCAAATTCATTCATCACAAAACCATAGAGTGAAGATAATATGCCTTCTTCCATTTAAAGAAATGAAAATGGGTTTGAAAATGATTTGAATTCCATTTGAGAATATTTCAAATCAAAAACTTTATGCCACTCAAGGATTTTCATGAGAGAAGATAATAGGACTTCTTCAAAATATATGAAATAGACTGGAGAGTGATGAGGAGAACTTTTAAATTTCATTTGGTTCACTTTTGGACGGTTTTCCATTTTGAGTTTCAAAATTATTTCCATTTATTCAAATAAAATAAAGAGAGAAGGAAATACGACTCCTTCAAATATCATAAAGAAAATAAGAACGGGATTATGAAACCAATAGATGTTATTATAAAATTTGAAATCATTTGCATCTCATTACATTTTGGAGTTTTCTTTCAAATATTCAAATAATTATCCACTCGAGAAAAAGAAATGAGAGGGGATAAGATGCCTTCCTCAAACCATACAAGAGTTGGAAATTTCATTTTGAATATTAGTTGGAGTTTTTATAGTTTATTTGGTATTTACTCAATTTGCAAAAAGTGCATTAAATACATTAGGAAAATATTTTCAAATTCTTCCATGCTTGAATAAATCTTCACTATGTTATAGATATTCAAAGATAATTTTAGAAATTATCTTGGTATTTTTAGGATTTTGTTTGGCTTTGTTTTGGGCTCCAAAAGCTTTTTTGTAAAAAAAATGCACGCACACTCACACACACACGCGCACACCAACCGGCCTGCTTGGCTGAAAACGGCCCAGCGGCCCAGCCGGCAATTGGCCCACGGTCGATCTCACGTGCCCGAGCGAGACCCCCAGTGCCCGTAGGCCTCCGCCTTGTTCGCCCGCCCCTCGTCTCCCTCTCGCTCGCACGCAGCTGCCGCTGCCAGGAGGGCCCCACCCAGGTCACCCCCAACCTCCTGCTCGCCCTGCACGGGATCAGCACGCCGCGCACGCATGCCGAAACCGCCGGGCGAAGCCCTCGCGGATGAGCTTATCCCCGCGACTCGCAACTACTGCTCGTGCCTATAAAAGCCTCGGAGCCCCCTCTCTCCATCCTGCCCACTTGCTCGTCCTCTCGCCGCTCCTACCGCCCGCAGTTGCCGCTTGGATCTCGCCGGCTGGAGCTACTTCGCCGGAGAAGCTTGTCGGCCGTAAGCCACTCCGAGGCCCCATACTTTGTCAACTTGTTCCCCTACTCCATGCACACCTTCTTGCAACTTTTTGATGTCTAGGGGACACCGGAGCCGCCGCAAGGACGATGTCCGAACAGCCGGAGTTCGCCGGAGCGTCGCCCTTCCTTCGCTCCGTCCCTGTCACCCCGATGCGCGCCGCCTCCACCATCGGACAGCCCCCGATGCGCCGGCCCCATTCGTCTTCTTCCCCACCGCTGAGGACCATCGCAGGCCGCCGCCCCGTCCTCCGCCTGACGCCAGCAGTGCCGCCCCTGTTCGCCGTCATTGCTCATTGTGAGCCGCCCGCTTCTCCCCGTTCGTTTAGTTTTTTTTGTAATAGATCGGTTTACTATTAGATCGGTTAATTCGGTTTTAGTTAAACAGAACGGTTTTGGTTAAAACCGATTGTTGGTTTTTTTAGTTAGCCACCGCATAGTGTTTTTCTTATTTAGTGGTCGTTCGATGTATAAGCTTCCGCAGCGAATGCTGCTCGGCTAGCCATGAGCCGCCACGTGGCCGAGGGCCTTTTTGTAGTTTTATTTTGTTTTTTGTTTCACTGTTAGGTCCCTGTAAATTTCAGTTTAGCCCCTAAACTTAGATTGGCCACAACTTTTTAACCGTAGATCCAAATTCGATGAAACCAGCGGTAATTCTTCGTCATTTTTAGATCTATCTAGTGGCATCATGTTTGTAAACTCTTTCCAAATTCAAATTTGAAATTTATTCAAATTTGAATTCAAACTTCCACTGGCCATATCTCCTAAACCGTAGCTCCGATTGATGCAATTCTTTTTGCATTTTGTCACCGTAGCCAAACCCTGTCACCTGGATCATTGTCACAGTAATTTTCACCCACTTAGGATCTATCCATGATAGATTGACCACTATGCCTTGTATGCACCATAGTTCACGTCACATTTTTTGAACCTCATGTCATAAGTTGATTTTCACTTAGAATACTTTTGTGATGGTTGAGTGTGTTGGATTTTCATTTGGTTTTTCCGAGTCTTTACATGTTGCATGTTATTTGGTTCTCTGAAATGATTGTTTATGTGAATGCAATGTTTGACTTTATAGATTTTCATCGGAGAGTGACGAATCGTTCTATTAAGTAAATTTCTGAGAGCGATATAATCTTCATCAACCATTACCTGGCAAGTTCACATTTGATCATTCGTTCAATTACCTATGTTTTATATTATGCACTTAGTCCTTTTGTGGTAGGACTGCATGGTAGGATTTATTGTTGCCAGATGGCTATGCCGTTACCTAGTAGTTCATTTGAGGTAGGTCTGCACCATACAAGCTTGTCACCACCATGTAAGTTTATTTCTGCCTCGCAAATTAAGACATGGATTGGGAAGTGTTCATGGAAAGACTTGAGTGACAAAGTAGTAATCAGGACCCAGACTTAAATAAACTACCTGGGCGGTATTTGGTTTGAATGGTGGCGAAGTATAGTGGGAGCATGCATGGTTAATCCATTGTGGTGCACCACTAGTGGTCGGCCACCCAGACTCAAAGAGATCAATCGTATTCCCATGTCTAGAAGCTTACGTGTGCAGCCACAAGCCAATATGGGCTCTGGCTTAGTTGAGTAGTTAGTGTGACCCCTTCCGGGATGGGCTAGCAGATGTAGAATGAGTAGGTGTACCGGCCTATCTGTGGGTTAAGGGGGAATACTTTCGAAAGAGTATGTCTCGGCCATCCTGTTCTCAAACGCCAGGCAGTGCGAGAACTTCAAGGGAGGCGATCAAGTCTTGTGGGGAAAAGTGTGCAAACCTCTGCAGAGTGTTAAAACCTAATCAATTAGTCGTGTCCCCGGTTACGGACAACTTGAGCATCTAGTAGTGGAAATGCTGGGAGATCTCATCACTCTTAATTTAAACAGTTGGGTTTAAAATGAAACTTTGGGAATGGATTGAGTTGGGTTTGCCAACTCATCCTATGCTATATTGTAGTAGTAGAATAATATATTTTATTTTAGGGAAAAACTAGTTTTATGCAAAAACTAAACTTAGAGCTCGTTTCCAATCGAGGTCGTTTGTCACCACCAAAAGGACCCTCAAAGTACACCCAGTTTAAACCGAACAGTTTTGGAAAGTTTGGATAAAACCAGTCCGAATTTGACTAGGGTTTTGGACGTGAATTGATGTAATTTTCTTGTAAGGAAAGCCTAGATAAATCCTTTGCTTTCACGGGAAGTCCAGCCTCCTCTTATATATGTTGGGGTGACGGACGATTAAAACAACACCAATCGAACAAACACATCTACTACTTTTTCGTGTCCATCTGCTTTTTATCTCTCCTTTGTATCTTTCTTCTCGTTCTTCGCTAGTTCTTCATGCTGGAGGGCTGCGGATCCACGAGGCTCTAGGGGCGAGAGAATCGACCTGGAGCAGCCCATAGCCGCCACGAGCCCTGATGGGGTCCCTCCCGGGCAAACGGGGCTTCGGGTTTACAAAAGCATCTGTCGGATGTCCTGCGTATCGCGCTGCCGGTCAGATCTCCTTTGACGTGAGCTACGGTGCATCACCCCCGGCGTCGAGGGTACACGGTGACGTGTTTGTGTGCGAACACACTTTTTGGCGACTCCGCTGGGGAAGAAGCTTTGAACGGTCTCCGGCCCGTTCTTGCTACGAAGAGGTTGTCATCTAGGGTTTGCAATCTACAAAGGTAATATGAATACCCAATTTCCTACTGTAAATGCAAATAATTCATATGATGTTACTAGATCGTTCAATGATTATACTCTATTGGCCAGCCCTAATTTTTTCAATAATGCATCTAATTACGTGCATAGGCCGATTCAAAGTAATTTACATGTTTCAACTTCTTATGATACCAGTAACATACAACATATGTATCCTAACTCTCATGCATCGGCAACCCCACAAATCCATATGCCGATGAACAATATGATGAGTTCGGTTAATCAATTTGAAACACCTCATGTTAAAATTTCCAATAGCATAGAAGAAAGTGTTTCACCTTTTTATTCATCGGCAACTAATTTGCAGTATGTGAATCCAACCTTGCCGATGGATGGGAGAATTGGCCATGCTACTACTAGCTATTCGGCCAGTTACTCTCAACCATCATATGCTACACCTCATGTTAGTAATTTTTCAGCACCATATGCAACTGTAGATGTTCATAATTCGGCCCCGCATCTTCATGGTCATAGCCGAATAAGTGAAAATTTTACAGGAACACATGTGTCGTCATCAAATACTGTAGCATATAATGCATACTCTAAGTAATTCGAGAATTTCGACAACACTCATGAATCATTGCCGAAAGAATCTGAAAGTATTGCGGAGCAATCCCTTCTAGAAGTAGTTGTGGCTGCGTTAAAAAAGAGCTTGGCACAAAACAAGAGAATTAGTGCTCTTTGCCTTGAACAATATGAAAAGGGGTTGTTTCCTGATTATGCTGCAATAGAGGCTAGAGTTTTGCAAGAAGATGGAACTACATGCATTGATAGAATTGGTGAAAGAGTACATGGTTATACAGCAGTGCATACACCTCCATGTAGTACAGCGGCATATTATACACCCCCTACACAATTGCAAAATTTCGGCAACACTAACACTTCATTGCCGAAAGATTCTAAAAGTATTGGGGGGCAAACTAATCTAGAGCGGGCTGAGATTGAGAGGGGAGTTAAAGCTTTGCACGATAGGGTGCAAGTACTTCGTCAAGAGAGAATTGATAGGGAATTGGCTCAAAGAAAAGAAGCCTTGCCAATTGATATAACCGGTGAAAAGAAAGATGATTCGGAAACTAAAAGTGCTTCGGTTGAAAAAGCTGAATCAAGTAGTATACATTCCAAATCAATCAAATCCAAAGAGACAAACATTGTTCAGAAAGGGCATGGAAAGTATAGCAAGACAACCATACTTGATTTTTCTGAAGTTAATGGAACCTACTTCCTTCCCTATGAGTTTCGTGCCATAGAAATTGACGAGCTTCAAGAACAAGAACAAGTAGCCGAAGAAAGTTTGGTGGACAAGGATCTTCAAACTAATGATGCACGAAATCAAGAAAAAGATGATGACAAGGCATTGGGGAGCTATCCGAAGGCGGAGCAAGATATTCTTCAAGTCACACCACCGTCATGCTTTCCCAACATATTTGAAGAGGTACGTATAGCAATTGATTTACCTGTTTTCAGATTTGGTCATGACTTAGTTGTTCATGCATATATTAGAAAAATCTTCATAAGAAATATTGAGAGACCAATGAAGAAGGGTAATTTATTTGTTAGCAATCAGATTGTCACAAAGCATATCGGTCAACACATTGCACCATTCAGAAAGACCGATAGCGAAAAATTATTACAGCCAAGGCCTTCCCCATTGCTTTATCAAAAACTCATATCTAATTGGGTAGCTTTGCTTATTTCTTACTTGGCTTACACTTGGTATCAATTGAGAAATGTATGTTCTAACTATTTTTGTTTCGGAAATTTAAAGCCAAGGTTAAAATCCTCTGAGCAAACCGATGCCAGTATAGTTTCTTATCCAAAGACATCGGGATAGAGTGCAAAACACAATGCATAGCCGAATGGGGTGATGCAAAATCTGAACCATTCGTTTGCTTAACTCCAAAGCCATTCTCACAACAAGATCGGCTAGAGAATAAAAAGTTTACCTTCAATTCAAGCATGTGTGATCAAATATTTAATTTGTTGTTGAGAAATAATTATATTAGAATTCTTGATCACCATGTTGAGCCATCAGTCCAGGGACGATTGTATTATAAGTTGCATGATTCGTCCAAGCATAATTTTGAGGATTGCAACATGTTTCATCAAATAGTTAAATCGGCCATTGATAAAGACGATTGAAATTTGTTGAGACACCAAGAGATGACCAGTCTATTCCGATTGGTCCCGATGGCAGAAAGTTTTTGTATCGGCTACTTCAAGCCGGTCCATTTAAAGAGAAGGTAAAAACTGCAGGTGATGGGATCAAGCTTTCAAGTAAAGAAGTTGTTGAAGAGCATAATGAACATAATCTTGAGGGCGAAAATTCCATCGAAGCTACAATGGAGACGCCAAGGACTGGGGGGCAGCAAGCAAATTCAGAGATCGGTGCAAGCACAACCAAAGGAAACAAAGGCCACAATAAGCACAAGTGCAAGAAATCCAAGGTCACTTTTGCACAATTATTAGATAAATATCAAAAGAAGAGTGAAGAGAAAAGTGCTTATCGGCCAACTAATGCAAAAGCATCAAGATCACCCCCAAGGCGCAAATATGAGGATCGGTATTGGAAAAGTGAAATTTTTCATGCAACATATTCATATCCTTATTTTGCACTGCCAATGCCAATGTCGTGGATGGCTTTCTATGCTCATGTAGATTCATATCCATCATGGGATAGGTATGATACAAGGGCACATTCTCCATCTTATTTTAAACCATCTCACCAATATTATGCAGCTCTGAGAAGATCAACATTTGAACAATCACATGTTAAAGACCGTTTCAATCATAAGGAATCGGTCTATAGCTCGAGAAAGAAGAAAGAGGTGATCAAACAAGTATATCGAGTTAAAAAAGATGGTCGCAAGAGTGCCAATTCAGATTTGATCTTAAAGGATAAAGAACCAATTAAAGTGTTGACATTGGCTACAAAAGACAAAGAAGTGAAGCAATCAATTGATAAAAATCAGAGTGCCAAATCTGAAGAAAAGAGGTTGAGGGTGCACAAGGTCCAAAACGAGTTGCCATTGGTTGAAACAAAATCACAGCCGACATGCCCACTCGGCTTGTCGTATTGGCAAAAGAAGGAATTACAAAATCTTAGAGCACAAGAGCTGAGAAAGAAGAACATGGCATGGATTCCCAAGAAGACCAATCATAACAAAAATGATTTGCATGCTTCTATTGCAATAAGTACAATAAAAGTGAAGAAAGAGAAGAATGGAAGCAACAAACAATTAAGCCGAAGGTGTGCATCACAACATCAAAATCTTCGGTTAGCACATCATTCATTTTCTTCAACCATGCCATTGATGCCTTTGCCATGGAATTCATCCATAGGTATGATCAATTACCCTCCATGGATTTATTTTGTTCCATGGATGCAACATAATTTTCTATATCATGATAGGGTATTACCAAATCACTATAAATTTGGTTAGTTACGTTTTTGTTGCTAATACAAAAGGGCTGAAATATTTTATTGCTATTTCATTTGTTTATTTCGGCTATACATACTTTGGTGGGTGAATTCTACTGGACCTCATGGGAATGGCCGATACTTATATATCGCCCTAAGAATATCTAGGAATGGTCGGTGTGGTATTCTAACATCGTCCTTAGTTTGACTAGAGATTGAGATAAGTCCTTGCAAAGGAATTTGTCAAATTGATGCCATTGAAGATATTATGCATAGATCAATTCATCAAAATTGCAAAGTGAACTTATGTTTTGATTGGGTGTGCTTTGGCTTATTAGTTTTTAGAATTTATGTAAGGCCAAATCATGGTTGATTTATCTCCATATGAAGCTATTTTGTGAAGCCTCATGCCACTTAAAATATTTTTGCACAATGATCAAAGTCGAATATGCATTGTTATTCAGATTGGAGCTTTGCCTTGCTATAGGTGCTATACATATTGAGGCTTCTGGTGATTCGTTATTAGTAGTGCAACAAATATCCAAGGGTTATCAATGTTTTGACGAATCACTTATAGTTTATCTTTTGGTATGTCTAGATGCAAGATTTACCTTGGGTTGCTTTGAAATTGTTCATAATGTAGACATGACAATTCGAAAGAGTTGGCATAGCAAGTATCTGGCTACTATGTTAACCATGGTGTATTACATTTCTATCAATAGCCGATGCTAGGTCTTGTCAATATAGGTAAGGCCGTACCGAAGCCCACCGCTTCGCCCACTAATGAAACTTTTATGCAGGTGAAGTAAGGATTGGAGAAAGTTCATTCTTGATTATCTGCAAAATCCTAGCGAAAGGGAGAACAATATGGTTCGGAGGATGGTTTTGGTCTATGGAACCTTATCACCGAATTGTTATAGAAGCTGAGAAGTTTTCACCCAAGTTTGCCTCAAAAGGTTCAAACAAGCAATGGCCGATATATACTTATCGTCCTAAGAACATGCAAAATGGCTGATGGAGTGTTGACATCGTCCTTAGAAAAATCACCGTGCAAGTTATTTTTCGGCACACAAGTTTGCCGAAAAACAGGGGGGCATGTGTTGACGCTCAAAAGTGGCGCGTTTACAAAGAGTGGCTTGAAGCTATGTCAAGATTAATTCAAACTTACTGTTGAAAGTCATCATGAAATGGCTCTTTTCGAGAAGATGAAGATGAATATGAAGATGGTCTAAAATGGAGCTTGGATGTAAAAGTTATGACAAGTTCATAGATCCTCATGTCGACACCAGATTAAAGAATGTCCAGTAACCCAATGAATATGGCTTCAAATGGAGAATGTTCAACAAGGAAGTTGTGTGTCTTGTCAAAACGATCGATTTTGATATAAAGATCGTCTCAATCCGAGGTCGCATGCAAAAGTTAGAGCCCGTACAGCGAGACCCTCCAGCGAGCAAAATATGACGCCCGGAACAAGACACATATGTGGGTATGTCTGATGAGCTGCGTGAGTAATTAGCTGTTTTGCAAAGCGATTTGACCCTCGAGATGACCTATGATGAAAAAACGTTCAACATGAAAGATGTCCATCTCGTCGAAACGGTCAAGATTGCTTTTGGGCTCATTTCCATCCAAGGTCGTTTGTCACCACAAAAAGGACCCTCAAAGTACAGCCAGTTTAAACCGAACAGTTTTGGAAAGTTTGGATAAAACCAGTCCGAATTTGACTAGGGTTTTGCACGTGAATTGATGTAATTTTCTTGTAAGGAAAGCCTAGATAAATCCTTTGCTTGTACGGGAAGTCCAGCCGCCTCTTATATATGTTGGGGGTGACGGCCGATTAAAACAACACCAATCGAACAAACACATCTACTACTTTTTCGTGTTCATCTACTTTTTATCTCTCCTTTGTATCTTTCTTCTCGTTCTTCGCTAGTTCTTCATGCTGGAGGGCTGCGGATCCATGAGGCTCTAGGGGCGAGCGAATCGACCTGGAGCAGCCCATAGCCACCGCGAGCCCTAACGGGGTCCCTCCCGGGCAAACGGGGCTTCGGGTCTACAAAAGCATCTGTCGGCTGTCCTGCGTATCGCGCTGCCGGTCAGATCTCCTTCCACGCGAGCTGCGGTGCATCACCCCCGGTGTCGAGGGTACACGGTGACGTGTTCATGTGCGAACAGCTGCAACGTCTTATGTTGCAGGAATTTCTACGACGAGTAAGAATTACGTTGTAGGGTTACGGTCTACACTCAACTTGCCGTTGGCATTGATGGGACTCCACACCCATTTGATTGTTTCCGCTGAGACTTATGAGGCATATATCAGTTTTACATTATTTATACATGTGATTGCACTTTGATATATACATCGATGTACTGTGTGTGCCAGCATACTGATCTAGGGGTGGCACGGATACACAAAGGCTTGACCTTTGAGGTCGGGTCGCTACAGCCTCTGTCTCCGTCTCTATCTTGTCTGACTTTTTACGGGGCGGCATGTAAAGATCTTCCCTGATATTCAAATCTTGCAAGTCTTTTCTTGCCTTCGACCCATCCTTGGTCTTATCCGACATGTTCATCAGTGTCACGAGCAAGCTCTCAAGGACATTCTTACCAATATGCATTTGATCAAGGCAATGAGGTGTATCGAGTTTGTGCCAGTACTCCATGTCCCAAAACACAGACCTCGTCTTCCATACCTTCAGCAGCGGCTCCGGTGCCTTTTTCATCGTCTTTCCCGGTGCAGGGCACTGTTCCCAGTTTTTCAACAACTCGTCGATTTCGGCGCCACTCCGCTTACGTGGAGGTCCTCGATGCTCAGCGTGACCATTAAATAGATCTCCACGGTTTCTCCATGGGTCGTCCGGTTCGAGCCATCTTCGATGCCCCATGTACACGATTTTCCCAGACCTGCCGTCTTTCTTTGACGTTAGCTGCTGAGACGTCGTAACATCCATGCACCGCATGCATCCGCAATATCCATGGCACACCTGGCCTGCGACATATCCTTAACCGAGATAGTCGTGATCAGCGCGGCTCTCATATAGAAATACTAGCCTTTGCTGGCGTCCCATGTCTTGGCTGGTGTTTTCCATAACATGTCTAACTCCTCTTGAAGTAGCCCCAGATACAGATTAATATTATTTCCTGGTTGTTTTGGCCCTTGTATCAGCATGCTCATGTGAATGCACTTCGACTTCATGCACAACCAGGGGGGAGGTTGTACATCCATACAAACACGGGCCATGTGCTATGGTTGGTGTTCTGGTTGCCAAATGGATTCATGTCATCGGTACACGCCCCAAACACGATGTTCCTTGCATCATATTCGAAATACCGATAGAAGCCGTTCAACGCTCTCCACTGGCTTCCATCCTTGACGTGTCTCAGCTTCGAATCATCTCCATCGTCGGGCTTCTTCCTCTCCGCGTGCCAGCGCATGAGCTTTGCTTCCTTGGGATCTATGAAGTACCGCTGGAGAAGAGGAGTGATCGTAAGTACCATACAACTTTCTGGGGACATTTCTTCCCGGCCTTCTTGTATCGAGAAGCATTGCACACCGGACAGCTTTTTTTCCACGTGCTCCTTCCGATAAATTATGCAATCGTTGATGCATGCATGGTATCTAACATGCGGCAGATCAAGAGGGCACACGATCTTCTTGGACTCATCAACACTAGTAGGACATAGATTCCCCACGGGAAGAACATCCTTTAGGTACTTGAGATGCTCATCGAGGCTAGTGTCGGTCCATTTGTTTTTAGCCTTCGTCTTCAGGAGTTGGAGCGTGAAACTCAAGCGTGTCACCTCAGGATGGCAACCATCATACAATGGAGTGTTCGAGTCTACCACCAATTGTTGCAGCTTAGCCTCCTCTCTAGAATTAGCTCTCTTAGTACTTGTCTCCTTGTGAAGCAATGCTTGAACATGAGGATCCTGCATGATTGAACTTAGTACCGACGAACTCTGTAGCATGGAGTCCATGTTCTGTTCGCCGTCCTGTCCGGCCCCTTCTCCTCCGCCATGTCCAGCCCCTTCTTTGCCGTCATGTCCGGCCCCTTCTCCGCCGCCATGTCCGGCCTCTTCCCTATCACCATTATCGATCATCTCTTTGTCTTGCCCCGTGTCGTCATTGCCTGCCCCGTCGGTGTCCTCAACATCATCATCCTCATCTTCAATTATCCATTGAGTATAGCCATCCATGAAACCAGTCATGAGCAGGTACGCTTTGACATGACCATCGTCATAGGGGTCGAGCCAAACTAGTCCTTTGCATTTTCGACACGGACATAAAACCTTTGTCGGGTTATTTTCTTTCATGTCCTGCACCGCCGACCGCAACCACCTCTCCACCATCGTTCCACTAACCATCATGAACGTTTGCACGGTAATAATAAACAAATTGATTATAAAAATGCATGCATGAATCAAAGTCATAAAAAAATTTGGCATGACCTTCCCTAAAGATGGGACATATAGATCTAGAGTTCGCCCGGAATTTGCCGAAATGGAAATAAATTGACATTTCGGCAAAACATAGGCAACTCAAAAGCACAATTCAGTGTCAACTCATGCCACACACACAATTTCCATCATATCGCCCAATTATCATATCACACACACATACACATATTTCCATTCTTGCAAAAGCATGAATTTTTAATCACCTATCGTCTCGAGATCGAGCACATAGTGGAGATGATGATGTAGGGAGATCAAAAGTGGACAAATCTCTTCTTGACAAAGCTAGATCTAGTTAGGGGCACATAGGTCACCTCACTAAATGCTACATCTACCTAGCTAGCTAATTTGGGAGGAGAAACTTCAACTAGAGGAGGGGGAAGCAAAAAGACAAAGGAGATGCATTAATGGAGGTGGTGGAGTTAGCTAGGAGTAATAAAGGGAGAGAAAGGTGGGTAGAAGAGGGAGAGTAATGGAGGGAGAAATATTGAGGAAGAAGCAAAGTGAGGGAGAGAGGAGGTGGGAGGTAGGGAAAGTGAGGAAGAGAGATGGGGGAGGGGAGGAGGGGGGGGAAAGGTGGTATTATGTTGCGTCTTAGCAGTAGCGCGGGACGTAAAGCGCGCTACTGCTAAGGGAATAGCAGCAACGAGCTTTCTGAACACACACTACTGCTAAGCGGGGCCCACCATGTGGCCAATTTCAAAATTAGCAGCAACAGTCAGAGCAAAAAGCGTGCTACTACTATTACATTAGCAGTAGCGTGGGACGCGGCAGCGCGCTGCTGCTAAACTGAAAATTAGTAGCGCCTGTTTTGAGCCCGCGCTACTGAAAATTAGTAGTAGCGCCTCTTATTTTACCGCGCTACTGCTAAGATTTTGTGTATAAGGTTTTCCCTAGAAGTGTCCTGGAGCTCCCCCC
>NC_041390.1:235070579-235114465 GCF_002162155.2 Triticum dicoccoides
CATGGTAGCCGAGGGCCACCTCGTGCCCGTGCCTCCTCCTCCCTCCATTCGGCCTCAAGCTCGGCGCCTCCCCGCCATGGTGCCCGCGCCGGCGACCACGAACAGCGAGTGAAACGTGCTGGAGAGCGCCAGATCTATCCATTCGCGTCGTCCCTATGCCACCCCGTCAATCATCGGCAACCCGGAGTTCCGTTGTCGTCCTGGCCTTGCCCGCCGCGGCCAGCGATGGGCCTGCATCACCTAAGCTCCCCTCTGCTCTTTCCATGGACGTGACCAACACCTGCATCTTGCCACCTCATTGACCTGCATTGCTGCTGTCCACCCGAGGCCCTTGTGTTGCTTAATTTTGGACCATCAAGACCAGCAAGATCGACTACATGGACACCAAGTACCATGACACCAAAGACCCGGACTTCACCAAAAACCAGTACTCGATGACCCTAGGGTGTGCCAAGTACCTCTACCGATGACTCGAATGTCTATGACCCATCTACAACTACTGTCGTCTCAGATTTCTCCAAGTAACATGACGCCCAGAGCCCTCGGATCCGTCAAGTTTGACTACGACTCGGGTACGACTACGCGGGATTCCCCGGACGCCAAGTTCAACGATGCATCAAGTACCTCTACCGATGACCCGAACATCTATGTACCGTGTATGTCTACCGCCGCGTGGGTTCGACAAGAAGACATGTACCACTACTTCCACTACCGTTACGAGAATGACTACTTCCCTCAACAAACCCGCTCCACTCTAAAAATGCACGCTTCAAAGGTATAATGACAAGACGATCACCTGTGGACGACATGTGTTGTATGAGATGCTTGTGTTTGCACCGTGTCCGAGTTGACATTGCACGTTCCTCCTCGTTTGCCATGCGTCAACCCGTGGGAACCCGGTAACCGGGATCACCCCACCATTTCTAGCATGTTTCGCACATCCGCACATTTGCTCTTTTGCACCAGTATCTCAATGAGTAGTCGGATCATCGGAATGTTGTCGTGGCACCATTTTGTTGTCGTTGCCATGGCACCATTTCCTTTGTCGTTGCCGTGGCACCCCTTTCGTTCCGGCACGGTGACAAATGCTTCATAATGTGCTCATGCCAAATTTTTCATAAAAATTGCATAAAACTTGTATATGTCATCCGCATCATGATAACAACATGTTAAATGTTTAAATTGTTGTTTGCATTAAATTGCTAAATGATATGTGGGGATTTACCAGAATTGTTGTTTGATGCTTCCGGCATCATTTAAACTTGTCTAAATAGTTAGTTTAATTATGTTTCACCTCTTGCCGTGTTAACCAATATTTAATATTGATGGGTACATAACCAAGAGAGAACTAAATAAGTCATGTGGTGTTTCGTCAATATGCAACCCGTTGCATATTGAGCTCCACTTAATCTGTAGTATTGTTTGTTGCACTTTGCCATGCCATGCCTTATTAAACCGGACATGCACCATGCTTGATTGTGCGTAGTGCCATGTTATGCTTGTTTGTTTACTATGTTGTTTGCTTCTTTCAGGTTGTGCTTCTCGATAGTTCTTGTTTCGTTGCCATCGTGAAGATTCGTTCGACTATGTTGTTCGACTACTTCATGGATTCGGTCTTCTTCCTAGCGGGATTTCAAGCAAGATGATCGTTACCCTGGATATCACTACTATCTTTGCTTTGCTAGTTGTCTCAATGTTATCGCTATGTCGTGCTACCTACCACTTGGTTATCGAGCCTCCTAAATATGCCATGAAAAAACCTCTAACCTTTTTCACCATCCGAGCAAACCGTTGTTTGGCTATGTTACCGCTTTGCTCGGCCCCTCTTATAGCGTTGCTAGTTGCAGGTGCAGTTGCAGTTTGTTCCATGTTGGGACATGGATATCATGGGATATCACAATATCTCTTATTCAATCAATGCATCTATATACTTGGTAAAGGGTGGAAGGCTCGGCCTTTTGCCTGGTGTTTTGTTCCACTATTGCCGCCTTAGTTTCCGTCATACCAGTGTTAGGTTCCTTGAAATTTGTGTTCATAACGCGTTCGGGGTTTATGGGCCCCCCTTGTTTCTTCGTTTAAAGTACAGCTTTCCTGAGGAGATCCAACATTGGTTTTACCATTTGCCTAATAACAACAAAAACTTGCATAGGGACCGGCTAGCACCCCAGGTCTCTTAATCAACCCTCAGGCCAGTGCTCCTCATGAGTGTTGGTACACCTACCTAGCAGTCGGCGGTGCCGCCTCGGGGCAACTCGAGGTCTTTTGGCTATCGTCCACTATGCATATACGGATGAGTCCGTAGATAGAGAGTGCACGTCTCTGGACATGGATCTGACTCACCGGGAGATCTCCTTGGGTTAGTTTTCCTTTCTTCAAAGAGCTTGTGCACCGGGATTCCGAGGTTACTCGAGGTGTCTCGAGATGGAGGACTGTCTCCGCGGATCATGAGAGCTTGTCATGGACTAAGTTGGGACACCCCTGCAGGGTTTAAAGTTTTGAGAGCCGTGCCCGCGGTTATGTGGCAGATGGGAATTTGTTAATATCCGGTTGTAGAGGACTTGAACTAAACTCAATTAAAATAGACCTACCGCGTGCGTAACCATGACTATCTCTATTCGGGTGCGTTCGAGAAGAGAACACGGTTGGGTAATGTTTGAACGTAAGTAGTTCAGGATCACTTCTCGATCATTACTAGTTTGCGATCGTTTGCGTAGCTTTTCATTTTACTCTTGTACTTGTAAGTTCGCCATCATACAATGCTTAGCCGCTTGCTGCAACCTCACCACTTATCCATTCCATGTCCATTAAGCTTTGCTAGTCTTGATACCCATGGTATTGGGATTGCTGAGTCCTCGTGGCTCACAGATTACTACAACAACAGTTGCAGGTATAGGTAAAGCGATGCTTTGACGTGAGATCGATGCTTGGTTGTCTTGGAGTTCTTCTACTTCTACTTCCTCGATCAAGGGATAGGTTCTGGGTCGGGGAGCCTGGGATTAGTAGGGTGGATGTCGTTCTTCTTTTTGTTTGTTTTCATCCGTAGTCAGATCCTGCTCTTCTATATGATGATTGCTATGTATTGATGAACTGTTGTATTCATGTTGTAGCTTGTGACGAGTGTAAGCCTTTAGCTTGTATTCTCATCTATTCCGTACATGGTATGTTGTAATGATATCCACCTTGCTATGCGCTTGAAATGCGATTGTGCCCCAATCATGAATTCATCACATGATTGGGATAGAATCGCATCTTGGGTGCTACAAGTTGGTATCAGAGCTTTACCGACTGTAGGAGCCCCCTTGATTGATCGTCGCTGTCATTGTTGACTCTAGAAGAAAACTATTTTGAGTCTTAGTTATATCAGAGAGTAGGATTTCTTTTTACTCCTCATCCGCTTTGTCGCTCTGGTGAGGACTCCTGGCGTAAATGTTTTGACTTCACTCTCCTCTTTTTCACTTAAATTTTATTTAGGATCACGCGGGTATTGTTGTCTCATTGTGATATCATGGTGTCGGGGATTCTGTCTTGGTGCCTCCTAACATTTAGGGGTTGTGGCAGTGTCCCGGGGAGTTAAGCTCCAAGGTGTTTTTGTCATAGTGCTTATCGTTTCAGTTCTGGAATACCAGAGGACACCGACATTGAAAATGCTTCTATACTCTTTGTGGTGAGAGTAGTTTGACTACACCCAGTACTGGGGAGGGCGATCAAATGTATTGCCACATCTAGTATATCGGATGTTTTCAAAGGTCTGAGGTACATGACTTCTGAGGTTTTCTTGGTTATGTGTTGACGGATGGATACAGTCGGAGTGTAGGATTTCTTAGTTGTGTGAGATATTTGTGCCTCCCTGTATCCCCAACACCAGATTGCATAACCAGAAAGTTTCGGGAGTTTATAGGTGGGAATTCAATTATCACGTGGGATATCTTTCCAACAGACACATGATACGATATGGGGTCTATCATATGTTTGTTCTGGCTTATTTCCACAAGCCAAATCCTTTGTTTTGTTTTTGTTCTGGTATTCGAGTTGCTTCGAAGTCAAGTGTTGATTCCATACATTTTCCTAAGTGGTGCTCTCATATTTTTATGGGAGTGCTAATTCTTCTTGATCATCGGGATTTTCATTTTAATTCTTTCCAACCGGTGTGCTTCTCTTCAAGATAATTCAATCTTCCTTTTCATTTGAAAGATCAATACTTAGTTCTTCTCAATGGTGTTCATTCTGTTCGTCCCTAGTTGACTATATTTTCCCACCCTCCCACCATTTTTTCTTCATGGAGCCAGAATCCTTAATCAAGTATCCATTTTATAGAGTGAAGTCTCTCCATTATTTTCCTTTAATGTTTTTACCCAGTGATTCTCATGAAGTTACTAAGGAAGTTTTAAGTTTATCATTTTTCATTTTCATATTATTTTCCGGTGGATTCAATTCAAGCTCCGATGTTGATCATATCCCTTTCCTCGTTTCAAATGCTTTCCCATGCCGGTGCACATCTTAATCTCTCACCTCTCTCTATTCATATCTGGAGTGCTCAGGATATCTTAGAAGATTTGTTTCCATTCTCAATCCGTTCAAGGTATTTTGAGGTTGTTATCTCATATAAGCCATTCAAATCAAACGGTGCATTATCGCTTCCTAAGCAATCTTTTCCAACTGTGTTTCTTTTGAGTGGGCCCTAACCCACAGGTCTTTCATAGGATCTTACCTAACTCTTCTAATTTTCCGGAGTTATTCTCAAATTATTTTCAAAGTGTGAGATTAGAATGGATTTTCATCAGTCATATGCCTTCTCCAAGATCGTTTTCAAATTCTTTTCATCTTTCGCTCAACCATTCCTCTTTTAATTCTTCCGGAGTGTCTCAACTATTCATGGTGGCATTTCTCGTCATCATTCTCAGATTTGAAGACCGAAGAAGAATTTATCTTGAATCTTGGTCCGTTCTCTTAAGATTCATGCTTCTAGCTTCGTGCCATCGTCGCGATTATTTTTGATTGTGAGGAATTCTTTTCATACACATCCGAAGCATTTCAGGAGTTGCTTTTCTCTCTCGATCATCCAAGGCCATCATTTCAGAAGATTTCTTCATTCTCATCTTTCAACTTAATTTCCGCAATTCTTCTCAATTCATGCCTCTTCGTTCGTCTCCATATTCTACCGGTGCATCGTTCAAATATCCTCTAATCAGTTCATGATCTCTTTGTTCTCTCGTATCTGAATTCCCTCAAGTATCTTTATTCGTTTTCTAATTCTTCTTGGTGATTCGTTCTCTTTTCTTTATTCGTTTCAATTCTTATGGTGGTTTGTCTAAGATTCATCTTCCTTTGTTATCATATCAATTCATTTGTCTTTCCCAAATCCTACTAGTGGATCGTTGAAGACCTTCCTCAAGTTTGCGCTATATCTCCCTTAATCCTTTCAATGAGAATAAGTAGTGTGCCAAATCTGTTGCTTGTCATCAATTTAAATTGGAGAAGGATACGCATAACATAATTCTTATTCTTATTTCCTCGAGGTGATTAATTCCTTCTCCCAGAGTATGTTTATGATGAATAAATTCTAAATCCCAAGTGCTTCATACTTTTTCCCGGAGTTCCAAGCTCTCTCAATTATCTTGTCATGAAGCTCCACCTAAATCATGGCAAGGCTTCACCTTGTTCTTTCAACTTCTCTTTCTTTCCATCATTCTTTTATTACCGGAGTTCTCAAGAAGGCACTACATGGTGGTTCATCAAGGATTTAATTTATTCTCGGAGTGTTCGTCAAGATTCTTGTTGGAGCTCAAGCTTTCTTCATGTTGCATTTCAAAGTGCAATTCTTTCTATCTTATCTTTTGAGGTGGTGTTATGTCATTCTTAACAATTTCCCTTCGTGTTTCATGATTCACATGTTGTCAAGAATGAGGTATTTTAAATCCATCAATATCTTCGTTGGAGTTATCTTGGTAAATATTTCACCTAAAGCCTTCCCTAAGGAATGTTGCTAATTGTGGTGCCTATCAATAATCCAAGTTTCCTTCCATTCTCTTGGTAAAAGGAGTTTCCTTGTAAATGTCAATCCAATTAACTGTTCCCATTAGTGACCGGTTGTCACCTCATAATTTTGAGAAGTTTTCCATAAGCCCACAAGAATCTTCTTCTTTCCATTGTTGATTCTTCAATAACTCCATTCAATCCTTTCTTCGTAAGGACACTTTTCAAATTCATTTGTGGTAGACATTGTCATTTTCTTTTTCATTCTTTTCTTCCAACCATTTATCTTCTATTCTTTCCTCCGAAGGCATTATGATGTTGCTCTCTTCACCCATCACCTCGTTTTGTCAAGATCATGTTATTTTTTTGCTTATCCATTTAACCAAAGTGTTGTGTTCTCATTCAAGTTCTTTTCATCTTATCAAGTTTTCCTTCTCTTTTCTACCGGAGTGTTGTCCAAATTCTATCATTATTGTTCCTTGGTTATCTCATTATACCGGTGTGGTCATATTCTTTTGGTTCGTGAAGCACTTATTTCATGTCTTTCAACCTACAAGGTTCACGTAATGTTCCTTGTTTCTCTTTGCTAACGAACTATTTGCAATCTTGTTCGTCTCTGTTGTATTCTTTCAACCTCTCAAGGTTTGTGGTTTCACTCGTTTGTCGAAGAAGCAACTTAGTTTTACCTCTTCTCTTCATCTTCCATTTGTCATCCCTAGATCTCGGGGCGATATCTCTTGTAAGTGGAGGAGAGTTGTAACGACCCGAGACTGACGCTCTAGATGCCTTCAATGTATTCTGAGTTTTGCAGTGGGTTTTATTTGTTTGTTGCATTCTTCATATCATCATTTGCATTGCATCACGTCATCATGCAACCCTTTTTAAAACTCAACTAAATAAATTGCATAGATCGTTGATCTATTTAAATCAAGGGATTTCACATGGTGATTTCTCTTTATAACATATCCTCCCAATATTTTTAGGGAGCTAATAAATATTCCACTATTTCGGAATCACCCTTAAACACACTTGCAAATAATTCCATGCCTTTTTCTACTTCGAGTTGACCTCCAAACCTTGTCAACAACTCTTATCACTTTTATCGAGGCTCCTCTAAAAATCTCATCATTTCTAGACCTTCCTAGAACCCACTTTCTATTAGAACCCATTTGAATTAAATTCAATTCTTCCAATCTTGCCCACTACATTTTTCTTGGAACAAGCGCATTTTTGCGGGTCCAACAAATTTAACCTCTTATTCAAATTCTTTCCCTGACCCTCTCTTTCTTTTCTTCGAAATTATGTTTATTTCTCATGGAGATAAAGGGAATGAAGAGAGAGGGCATCCCATTAGGCCGACCCATTTGCATAGAGGTCCAACAACCCTTTCTTCTTAACCTTAGCCCCTACCCCCTCCGCTCGATCTCTCCCTCGCGCTCCCCCTCAACACCGTCAATGCCCTCGATCCCCTGCTTCCTCCTGTTAGCCACACGCACACACCTCAAGCCAGGGGAGGGCCACCTCGCGCCCGACCCCCAGCACCGCCAGCCTCCAGGAGCTCCCCCCCCCTGTGTGTCCTTGATCTAGAGAGGCCCACTGTCGGATTGCACCATTGTCGCCTCTCCACCCCCGCCCGCTCTCTGGTCCATCGTCGCGTTCCTCTGCCCCGACCTCGCCTCCGGCCATGGCAGCCAAGGGCCACCTCGCACCCGCGCCTCCTCCTCCCTCCGTTCAGCCTCAAGCTCGTCGCCTCCCCGCCACGATGCCCGCGCCGTCCACCCGCGCTGGCGACCACGACCAGCGAGTGACACATGCTATAGAGCGCCAGATCCATCCATTTGTGTCATCCCTACGCCACCCCATCAATCCTCGGGTCCCCGGAGTTTCGCTGTCGTCCTGGCCTTGCCCGCCGCGGCCAGCAATGGGCCTGTATCACCTAAGCTCCCCTCTGCTCTTTTCATGGACGTGGCCAACACCTACATCTTGCCACCTCGTTGACCTGCCTTGCTGTTGTCCACCCGAGGCCCTTGTGTTGCATCATTTGGCACCATCAAGACCAGCAAGATCGACTACATGGACGCCAAGTACCACGACACCAAAGACCCGGACTTCACCAAAAACCAGTACTCGATGACCCTAGGGTGCACCAAGTACCTCTACCTATGACTCGAACGTCTAAGACCCGTGTACAACTACCAGCATCTTGGATTGCGCCAATTAACACGATGTCAGAGCCCTCGGATCCGTAAAGTTCGACTACGACTCGGGTACGACTACGCGGGATTCCCCGGACGCCAAGTTCAACGATGCGTCAAGTACCTCTACCAATGACCCAAACATCTACATAACGTGTACGTCTACCGCCGCGTGGGTTCGACAAGAAGACGTGTACCACTACTTCCACTACTGTCAAGAGAATGACTACTTCCCTCAACGAACCCGCTCCACTTCGAAAATGCACGCTTCAAAGGTATAATGACGAGACGACCGCCCGTGGACGACATGCGTTGTATGAGATGCTCGTGTTTGTGCCGTGTCTGAGTTGTCATTGCACGTTCCTCCTCATTTTCCATGCGTCGACCCATGGGAACCGGTAATCGGGAGCACCCCACCATTTGTAGCATGTTTCGCGCATCCAGACACTTGCTCTTTGCACGAGTATCTCAATGAGTTGTCGGATCATCAGAATGTTGCCGTGGCACCATTTCGTTGTCGTTGTCATGGCACCATTTTCGTTATCGTTACCGTGGCACCCCTTTCGTTCCGCCAAGGTGACAAATGCTTCATAACATGCTCAAGCCAACATTTTCATAAAAATTGCTTAAAACTTGTATATGTCATCCGTATCATGATAACAACATGTTAAATGTTCAAAATTGTTGTTTGCATTAAATTGCTAAATGATATGTGGGGATTTACCGGAATTGTTGTTTGATGTTTCCGGTCTCATTTAAACTTGCCTAAATAGTTAGTTTAATTATGTTTCACCTCTTGCCATGTTAACCAACATTTAGTATTGATGGGTACATAACCAAGAGAGAACTAAATATTGAGCTCCACTTAATTTGTAGTATTGTTTGTTGCACTTCGCCATGCCATGCCTTATTAAACCAGACATGCATCATGCTTGATTGTGCATCGTGCCATGTTATGCTTGTTTGTTTACTATGTTGTTTGCTTCTTTCCGGTTGTGCTTCTCGATAGTTCCTGTTTCGTTGCAATCGTGAGGATTCGTTCGACTACGTTGTTCGACTACTTCATGGATTCGGTCTTCTTCCTAGCGGGATTTCAAGCAAGTTGATCGTTACCCTGGATACCACTACTATCTTTGATTTGCTAGTTGTCTCAATGTTATCGCTATGTCGCGCTACCTACCACTTGGTAATCAAGCCTCTTAAATATGCCATGAAACAACCTCTAACCATTTTCACCATCCCAGCAAACCGTTGTTTGGCTATGTTACCGCTTTGCTCGGCCCCTCTTATAGCGTTGCTAGTTGCAGGTGTAGTTGAAGTTTGTTCCATGTTGGGACATGGATATCATGGGATATCACAATATCTCTTATTTAATTAATGCATCTATATACTTGGTAAAGGGTGGAAGGCTCAGCCTTTTGCCTGGTGTTTTATTTCACTCTTGCCGCCTTAGTTTCCGTCATATCGGTGTTATTTAGATACATTATAACCGAGCACTATTCCTGCCCTCTCAGGTCATTAGTGTTTCCAACCGTCGGATCTGGAGTTGTGGTCGTTTCTGAGCGTTGGATCTTCACTTAATTCCGCCTAGGATTTCGTTACCCGAATATCGTGATACACAGGCTGGGCTGCTACTCCGGTGACAAAATTCCTGATCTGCTATTAGTTGGGCCTCGAGTCTTTCCTGTGTGACCAATTCATCCACGCGATCTCTCTGCATCCCCGCTCCACTTCGTGCCCTAGGCCTAATCGCCGCACCGGCGATGACGGTGAGTGATGCTTTGGGTTGCTGCCACCAGCCCTACTGCTCCCGGTCCCTTTGGTAGATATCACCGCAACCGCTCTCGTTCATCCTATTTTTTGACCCGTTTTCCTTAATCCTATCAACAGTGCCACTCAATATCTCGGCCACCGCAAAAGATTGCTAGGTTTGGAGATGGGATTTCAGGTGCTAATGTCTTTCGGATCTCAATTTTGTACAGGTTGTGTTCATCAAGGTTCCAGTCAACTGATTTGGGCAAATCTTGGAGGTTGGTACTCATCGAGCCGCCGATCTTCAATCTGATCCATTCAAGTCAGGCTTGACTGATTGATGCAGGGCGAATCAAGGCGGGCCTGACTGATTGATGCAGGGCGAAGCAAGGCCGGGGTCAATTTTTGTTGGTTCTATCGGTAACGGCCTCCCTCGACACTTCCTTGGCGTTGACACTTACATGCGGTGGATTTTCACGCCCCTACGCCCCTCTTCACTGGACAATAATACAAAGGGTATTCCAAATTTCCATCTTTGCTCCTCCTCCATGCTTTGTTCCCCCTTTTCGAGTGTTTGTATTTTGCAACTTAATTTCTTGTTTATTTGGTTTAACATGGATTGATTGGTCGAGGAGAGTACGGCAACAAGATATGGTGCTAGAGATATGGATTTCCCAGGGAGTCAGCTCGATGTAGTGTAGTAACCTCGGCTTACCTTATCTTCGCGGCCTCTGAATGCCGTTACAATTTGAAAATAAGGATCCTTGATTATATTGCTATGTTTTGATACACGGCTGTATCTTCCGAAACCTGTGCTGGATGCTTCGGGCGTTTGTGTTCCTCAATGAGAAATCGTTCCATGCACCTGACAATAGTGAGAACAGACTTCAGAACTTATGTTAGAACAGTCCTGACTGGAACAGACTTAACTAAACTCTTAGCCTGATATGTAATTCGTGGTAAAACCTTAGCTTCTTCTGGTTTTTTAATAACTGTCTTGGCTCTGTTTTGCTTTGGAGCCACCCGGTAGTTCTATGTTGCTGCACAGATGCACCATGCTTTTTAGGACTAACCTTTTTTCATCATATCAATTCTTCTGGATGATGTTCTATTTGCTCATTTTTAAACTCATGGAATGAAAAAAAAAATTCTCAAATCCAATTTTAAAACTGGATATGTTAGGTTTACAAGTATGCAATCCTGCATTAAGGTAGTTTTTAATGCGATCGATTATCTAAATTTCCTCTGCTCTCTTTACAAGTATGCAAGGCTCATATCTCAAGTATGGTCGAAGCATTGCTGTTAGGCAAGGTGGTTAATCGTGTCCAGATTATTGATGAGTGGTTCTCATCCTTTACTGTAGCTTCACCAAAGTTGTATTGTTGCATGCTTGCAGATACGCGTAGTTTCAGTTTGGCTTGTGATATTGATATTTTATCAACTATAATTCCATGCATGATGCAAAAAGATCATTCGGAAATGAGCACGTTCCATGTAATCTGGGTGGCACTCACCCATATATTCTATGTACAGAACTCTCCGTTTGCACAACATTAGAACATTGGTAACATATTTTTACTCTGGTATTCACTAAAGCTTGTACCAAACAATCATGGTGTGTTCCATAGATCGTTTTCTTCACATCTATGGGTTTCCAAGATCCAATCTTCTCCAGCAAATATAATTGACCATTATGCCCATCATTTTTATGCATCACAACTTAGATTGAGCAATGGCACTACATTACATACACAACTTCTTTACTCTTCATAGTATTACTACAAATTTTATCATGTATCTTTATGTTTCTTTGAAAATGACTTCTATCATATCATGTATCTTTATGTTTCTTCGAAAATTACTTCCTATCATATCTCTTAGTATACTTATAAAAGTACCTACCTTTCTATTCAAAAAATAGACGGGCGCGGCAACGCGTGCCTTCGATGATCTAGTGTTCCTTGAATTTTGTGTTCCTAACACGGTCGGGGTTTATGGGCCCCCTTGTTTCTTTGTTTAAAGTAAAGCTATCCTGAGGAGATCCAACATTGGTTTTACCATTTGCCTAATAACAACTAAAACTTGCATAGGGGCCGGTTAGCACCCGAGGTCTCTTAATCAACCCCCGAGCCAGTGCTCCTCATGAGTGCTGGTCCACCAACCTAGCAGTCGGCGGTGCCGCCTCGGGGCAATTCGAGGTGTTTTGGCTATCGTCCACTATGCATAGACGGATGAGTCCATAGATAGAGAGCGCGCGGCTCTGGACACGGATCTGACTCACCGGGAGATCTCCTTGGGATAGTTTTCCTTTCTTCGAAGAGCTTGTGCACCGGGGTTCCGAGGTTACTCGGGGTGTCCCGAGATGGAGGATTGTCTCTGCGGATCATGAGAGCTGATTGTCTCCGCGGATCATGAGAGCTTATCATGGGCTAAGTTGGGACACCCATGCAGAGTTTAAACTTTCGAGAGTCGGGCCCGCGGTTATTTGGTAGATGGGAATTTGTTAATATCCGGTTATATAGGACTTGAACTAAACTCAATTAAAATACACCTACCACATGCGTAACTGTGACTGTCTCTTTTCGGGTGTGTTTGAGAAGAGAACACGGTTGGGTTATGTTTGAACGTAAGTAGTTCAGGATCACTTATTGATCATTACTAGTTTGCGACCGTTTACGTAGCTTTTCATCTTACTCTTGTATTTGTAAGTTAGCCACCATACAATGCTTAGCCGCTTGCTGCAACCTCACCACTTATCCATTCCATACCCATTAAGCTTTGCTAGTATTGATATCCATGGTAATGGGATTGCTGAGTCCTCGTGGCTCACATATTACTACAACAACAGTTGCAGGTACAGGCAAAGCGATGCTTTGACGTGAGAGCGATGCTTGCTTGTCTTGGAGTTCTTCTTCTGCTTCTTTTTCTTCGATCAAGGGATAGGTTCCGGGTCGGGGAGCCTGGGATTAGCAGGGTGGATGTCATTCTTCTTTTCGTTTGTTTTCATCCGTAGTCGGATCCTGCTCTTTTGTATGATTATTGTTATGTATTGATGAACTGTTGTATTCATGTTGTAGCTTGTGGCGAGTGTAAGCCTTTAACTTGTATTCTCATCTATTCGGTACATGGTATGTTGTAATGATATCCACCTTGCTATGCGCTCGAAATACGATTGTGCCTCGATCATGAATTCATCACATGATTGGGATAGAATCGCATCTTGGGCGCTATAGGGTTTTACTGAGAATCGAACTCGGCCACACCGATTTGCAACTTTCGGTCAGACCAAAAGTTACAAGTGAAATGGCCTAAGCCAAATCGGTGAGACCGATTTTTACAACTCGGTCGGTCCGAGATGAGGTCGGCGGAAACCTAACCCTAAATTTTCGAATCAAAACTAATATAAAGGAAGTTTTTGTTGGATAGAGTGATCTCGTACGTGGTAAGAATCATGGCATTGATTTTGTGCCAAGAATCCGAGGTAAAGATTGCACAAAGGATTGAACTCATACCCTAACTTGGCGATGAGCTCGCTACAGCGACACGGCGGTGAAGATTCCCGTTGACGGTGGTGGAGACCAGCGGCGGGAGGTCACTTGCAATGAGGAGACAATCCGGAGACCTGAGTCAGCAGAGCAGGACACGCGCGGGCGAAAGATTTTGGAGGAATTTCCAAAATTTGGCCCATGGGTATATATATCCTGACCCTATTGGCCGAGTGGAACGACTCGGTGGCACCGAGATGCAATATCGCAAGCGGTTACTGCAACTCGGTGTGACTGAATTGTTCAAATCAGTTGCACCAAGATTGAAAACCTAGATCAACTCAATGAACTCGCTATGACCGAAAGGAATGAATCGGTCAGACCGAAATACACAGAGAGGTTTTTAAAGTTTAAGTCTATGATGAATCGGTGACTCCGAGTGCTCCTCACCCAGAGGGTTCGAATTTAACTTGATCAAACTTTGTGATGTAGCATGAATAGAGTTTGAGACGAGAAACACATAGATAGCTAGATGAAGTTTTTAGGCATTCTTGTCCATCCATTTGGCAAGAGAAAAAGACTAAATAATCAAAGGAACAAATGGATGTCCTCGAATGAGAAAAATGTGCAATCAACATGCTCACACAATAAGATGCAATATGAAATATGTGGTAAAGCATGCACAAACTCTCTACCATTTTTCTTCATTTTCTATAATCCACCACCAGTTATGCTCAAATTTCTAACCCATCATCATCTGTGTTGCAAAATTGTCACTAACATCAAAGTTAGAATCTCCACAACTGCTTACGGATTGCCGGTTACTTTCCTTGGTTTCTTGTGCTTTGCTTGAATTTCTAACCCTTATTTGTATCTCACCTCTTTTGGACGCCCTTTTGTGATGGAACATGCACTGGTGCGCATCGGTTCTAAACAAACGGTTTTTAACCCGTTTCAGCGACGGCATTTGGAACCATCGCCAAGTGAGTGTGTGCGGTAGTGTGTCCTTCGCACATGACCCATAAATTGTCAGGGATAGGCCCTCCTGGGACCCAGGTTGGGGCCATGTGCGATCGGGCGAGGCATCGAAACCCAATCATTTTCGTAGGTATGTACATCCCACACGGTAATCTGAGAAAATCATTTCCGTAGGTATGTACATCCCACACGGTGAATCCTAGAAAAACATTTCCGTTTGTATGTATATCACACATAGTCAATCCAAGGAATATGTTTCCATTCTTATGTACATCCCACACAATCAATCCAGGGAACACGTTTCCATTCGGACGTACATCCCACACAGTTTTATGTGTAGGCTCGTGTGTGAAAGGTGTAACTATCACACACGGTTTGCCATGGTTAACTATTTGCTTTTATCAACTATATCACACACGATTTGATGAATAAAACTGTGTGGCATTGGGCTATCCATTGCAAGCGCTTTTTCTGCTAGAACCGTTTGCAAAAGTTCATGACACATTTAGCAGGTTTATTAGTTTACAATTAATAATTTCAGTATTACGCAAATTCACATTTCATATCGAATAGCTGTTTGCCAATTTCATATCAGGCACATAAATATATTATAACATCACAGTATGGTAGCTACATGAAAACAGCACAATACAACATATAGCTAGTTCAACTTCATAAGAACAATATATTCATTTCCCTAATCGAGATCATCCAGGCTCGTCTTATCCACCTCTGCTTTCAGTTCAGTAAGAACCCGTTTTGCACGGGCCAACTAGGAAAGCACCTCCTCCTTCGCCAACACCATCTTAGCAAAGTCTGATTTAAAAAATCTGAGCTCATTCTACACCCTCAAATTTTTATCCCCCATCTTGAAATATGCTTCACTGTTGACAACACTTTCTCTAATCCTACATGTGTTCTCTTCCTCATACATGCTCCAGAGCTTCGCTAGGCACATCTTCAAAGACTGTGGCCACTCTTGATCAACCCACTCCAAGTAAGAGCACTTCCATTCATCCTATAATATTTAAAACTAGATCAGTAACAATTGTAGGGGAAATGGGTTTATAGCAACATAGAAAATCACCAATGCTTATTTTGAAAAACTGAAGAAACATGTTAATTATGACATATCTTCTCAAAAAGATCAATGTGCAAATGAAATAACTGGTACTGAGACAATAACCAAATTCTGGAACATCAGAAGCTATAATTAACTGCAACGACGCTACAAGTTCTTACTCATGTACAATAAATAAAAAATTGAACATTTTATGAGGAAGGTAAATATAACTGCAACAGCATAGCGATAGTGTTTGGATGATAGCAAATTGATATTAACACGTGTGTACATGCACAAATTTAGTAACATAGAACCAATGGCACCAAGGCCGTCCACTATGTATGCCAAAACTGGGGTAAAGACAAATGTTGCTACATCTCGCACCGGTGCCCTGCACTGGTGAGTCGATGCAGCGGAAAAAAATCAGGGACCCAGACTCCGGAGCACGTAGTTGCTCCGATGCCCAGTTACTTTGTGCCATAAAGATTTAGTATTTTACTACTTGGCTGCTCGGATGTGTGGACCAAAGTTGGCTGCACAAACTGCTGAAGCGGTGCCAAATAATTTTCTAATGGCACCGCTAATGAGATGGCAACAGTTTAAGATACTAGGTACAAACTGTGACACTATCTTAGAATGCGTTTGGTTGAAGGTGTGGTATGAATGGGTTGGGACCGTGACAGTGTCTGAATCACATCTAACAAATGATTTGTAACAACGAAAGAGTGTCTAACCTTCTATGCACATGCCAGAAACTTCCTCCCACTGTCCACAGAATCAAACGCAACTAGCTTCACGAATGGAGATTGATGGTGACAACGAGCAGATAGATCTTCAGCCACCCCGCTCTATTCGTTGCCACTGATGGTCTTAGGGAGCTACAAGAGGAAGAAATGACTCAAATTGACCGCCAAGTAAAAAATCCTTCATTCCAAGTCATAGCCCGACAGAGAGAAGAAAGGCATACCCGCTGGAGATGTCTTTGAAGAAGACCATGGCGACCCCGGTGGTAGGATGCGAGACAGCGAGACCGAGGAAGCGGCTATAGCTAAGCAAGGAAGGAAGGAAGGAGGAAACATGGGAAATGTGACTTGTGGTCGGGAAGAAAAGGGGGTGGGGAAGGGGGGAATGGGGTGGGGTAGATATTTTGGCGGTAGGCCAAAATTTTGGAAATGTGGAGGGAAACTTTGTGCACGGTGCCGCCGGACCATTCACTTTGAACGATTGTGTGCATCGCAAATGATTCTTCTGCTTTACACGCATGGGATGAGTTTGATAATTCAAATTTTGGTTGAAATTTTCCCGGTACGTCATTGCATAATTTAACATCGCTTGCTAATTTGGGCACACAAAAGAGCGTACAGCAGACAGACCACACTTACGGAATCGAGTAATTTTAGTAATTAAACAGAGTCAGTTGACCTAAACATTGCTAAACAAAAGACCAGCATTAAAAGGAAAGCCTAAGTACGCATAATTTTAACAAATCCGCCGCCGCACCGGCCTATGCATTGCCGGTGTGAGATGAGACGTCGATGACTTGTCCTGGCGACATGCCGCCGTTGGTGGACTCCATGCCCCCCTGCTGAAGTCGACCGCATCCTTGTCCTCTACGCCGCCCTCAAGGTTGTAGTACTCGTAGTAGTGGCTGTGCTAGAGGTCGCGTTTGTACTCCACCGCCAATTCCTTGATGGACAGACGCTTCTCTACCTCGACCTCGGCCACGCGCAACTCCTCCTCCAGGCGCTCCTTGATCTCCGCCGCATCCTACATCTCTAGCTCCCGCTCGGCGACCTCATGAGGAAGCAGGTGCTCCATGGCCACCACCGCCTTTTCAGACGTCGGTTGCATGCTGGAGTCTGAGGTGGCCTGGAATATCTCGGCGTGTGCATCCTCGATCTTGGCGTGGATGGCCTCGACCTGGGCCAGGGCGACATCAGCGGCACGGATGGTAGCTCGAGCGCTCTCGGCGTTTGCAGTCATCGTCGCAGCAGCTACTGCAGCTATCTCGGCTGCTGCAGCTGCCCTGTCGGCTACTGCGGACGCCCTCTCAACGGAAGCGGCCGCGCTCAATGCGGATGCGGCGGCACTCTCGGTGTAGGCGGCCGCGCTCTCGGCGCAGGCGGCAGCGCTCGGGGGGCGCGTGCATCATACGGGCCTTCACGAAGCGTTTCCACGGCGTCATCTTTGCAAGAAGGGGGTGCGGGAATGGGGGTCGGGATTCATGGATTCGGGGGTTGCCGGCACTGGAGCAGACCACCCGGCGAAGCTTAAGGAGGGAGACTTAAATAAACCCAGATATTTTCATCACAAACGGTTCCTCAAAAACAACTGTGTGTGATGTTGTAGATATTTTTTATTAGCTGTGAAAGACGAATTTGGAGTACAGTAGCAACGGATGGTGTTTTAAATGTACGAGAAATTTTGTAGTACTAATACAACTGTCATGTCAAATTTTGGAAAATTTCAGGGGCCAGTTGACCTTTTAAGACATTTAAGTGATTTTCTAGCCATTTAATTGAAGGAAATATGCCCTAGAGGCAATAATAAAGCTATTATTTATTTCCTTATATCATGATAAATGTTTATTATTCATGCTAGAATTGTATTAACCGGAAACATAATACATGTGTGAATACATAGACAAACAGAGTGTCACTAGTATGCCTCTACTTGACTAGCTCGTTGATCAAAGATGGTTATGTTTCCTAACCATAGACATGAGTTGTCATTTGATTAACGGGATCACATCATTAGGAGAATGATGTGATTGACTTGACCCATTCCGTTAGCATAGCACTTGATCGTTTAGTTTGTTACTATTGTTTTCTTCATGACTTATACATGTTCCTATAACTATGAGATTATGCATCTCCCGTTTACCGGAGGAACACTTTGTGTGCCACCAAATGTCACAAGGTAACTGGGTGATTATAAAGGTGCTCTACAGGTGTCTCCGAAGGTACTTGTTGGGTTGGCGTATTTCGAGATTAGGATTTGTCACTCTGATTGTTAGAGAGGTATTTCTGGGCCCTCTCGGTAATGCACATCACTTAAGCCTTGCAAGCATTGCAACTAATGAGTTAGTTGCAGGATGATGTATTACGGGACGAGTAAAGAGACTTGCCGGTAACGAGATCGAACTAGGTATTGAGATACCGACGATCGAATCTCGGGCAAGTAACATACCAATGACAAAGGGAACAACGTATGTTGTTATGCGGTCTGACCGATAAAGATCTTCGTAGAATATGTGGGAGCCAATATGAGCATCCAGGTTCCGCTATTGGTTATTGACCGGAGACGTGTCTCGGTCATGTCTACATTGTTCTCGAACCCGTAGGGTCCGCACGCTTAAGGTTTCGATGACAGTTATATTATGAGTTTATGCGTTTTGATGTACCGAAGGAGTTCAGAGTCCCGGATGAGATCGGGGACATGACGAGGAGTCTCGAAATGGTCGAGACGTAAAGATCGATATATTGGACGACTATATTCGGACATCGGAAAGGTTCCAAGTGATTCGGGTATTTTTCGGAGTACCGGAGAGTTACGGGAATACGTATTGGGCCTTATTGGGCCATACAGAAAAGAAGGAAAAGGGCCTCAAGGGTGGCCGCACCCCTCCCCTTGATCTGGTCCGAATTGGACTAGGGAAGGGGGGCGCCCCCTTCCTTCCTTCTCCTTTTCCCTTCCTCTTTTCCTATTCCATATGGGAGGTGGAATCCTACTAGGACTAGGGAGTCCTAGTAGGACTCCACACTTGGCGCGCCCCCTCCTAGGGCCGGCCTCCTCCTCCTTTGCTCCTTTATATACGGGTGCAGGGGGCACCCCAAAGACACAACAATTGATCCTTGAGATCTATTAGCCGTGTGCGGTGCCCTCCTCCATCATAATCCTCGATAATATTGTAGCGGTGCTTAGGCGAAGCCCTGCGACGGTAGAACATCAAGATCATCACCACGCCGTCGTGCTGACGGAACTCTTCCCCGACATTCTGCTGGATCGGAGTCCGGGGATCGTCATCGAGCTGAACGTGTGCTAGAACTCAGAGGTGCTGTAGTTTCGGTGCTTGATCGGTCGGGCCGTGAAGACGTACAACTACATCAACCGCGTTGTGCTAACGCTTCCGCTTCCGGTCTACGAGGGTACGTAGATAACACTCTCCACTCTCGTTGCTATGCATCACCATGATCTTGCGTGTGCGTAGGAAATTTTTGAAATTACTGTGTTCCCCAACAGTGGCATCCGAGCCTAGGTTTTATGCGTTGATGTTATGCACGAGTAGAACACAAGTGAGTTGTGGGCGATATAAGTCATACTGCTTACCAGCATGTCACACTTTGGTTCGGCGGTATTGTTGGATGAAGCAGCCCAGACCGACATTACGCATACGCTTACGCGAGACTGGTTCTACCGACGTGCTTTGCACACAGGTGGCTGGCGAGTGTCAGTTTCTCCAACTTTAGTTGAACCAAGTGTGGCTACGCCCGGTCCTTGCGAAGGTTAAAACAGCACCAACTTGACAAACTATCGTTATGGTTTTGATGCGTAGGTAAGAACGGTTCTTGCTCAGCCCGTAGCAGCCACGTAAAACTTGCAACTACAAAGTAGAGGACATCTAACTTGTTTTTGCAGGGCATGTTTGTAACGCCCCAAGACCGGAGCTTCAGATGCCTTCCAGGGTTTCCAGGTTTCGTCGTGTGATTTGTTTGGCCCGTTGCATTTCATCTTTGCATCATGTGCATTGCATCATGTCATCATGCCATCATGTCATTTATTTTCTTAACTCAGCTAAATAAATGGCATGGATCTTTGATCCATTTAAACCGAGGGAATTCACGTGGTGATTTCTCTTTATAACATATCCTCCCAATATTATAGGGAGCTATAACGAAATATTCCATTAGTTTGGGATCACCTATAACATACTTGCAATAATCACATGTCTTTTCCGCTTCGAGTTTGCTCCTCAAACTTCGTCCATAAATTCTTTATCTTTTTCCGGAGGTCTTCCAAAAATCTCAACATTTTGGGACCTTTCTAACGCCCACTTCTTATTCAAACTCATTTGAATTTAATTCAAATGAGTTCCAATCCAAACTTGGTACATGCCCATTTATACTTTTCTTGGATCAAGATCATTTTTGCGAGTCCAGTAAAATTATCCTCATGCCCAGTTTCCATCCCAACCTTCTCTTTCTTTTCCTTCTCTTTTCTGTTTTCTTTTTAAATGGGAAAAGAGAGATATTTAGGGAGAGAGGCGGCCTGCACCCCTGGCCAGGCCTGCACCACTGCCCTCCTGGGCCTCCCTCCCTCACGCGCCGGCCCAAGGCCAGGCCCAATCAGCCCCACTGCTTACCCTAACCCCCTCTCGCATCGCTCTCTCCCTCTCCCTCGTCTCCCTCGTCTCCCTTGCGCCGCTAGAGGCCAGAACCCGCTCGATCCCCTCGCCCTCTCCTCATCGAGCGCCCTCCTCTCCTACCTCGCGCCTCTACTTCTCCTTGCGTCGCCCGGAGCGCTCTCGCGCCGCCACTAGAGGCCAACTCCGGCGACTCCACACCCGCACAGAGCCCCGCGCCCGATCCCGCTGGTCCCTCCTCTCGCCTGTCGCCAAGCAGGAGCTCCGCCGCCTCGACTCCTGGTCCGGGCTCCATCGACCGCTCCCTCCTCGGCTTCTGGCCTCGTCCAGGCCACCCTGTCATCGCCCCGCCTCAGCGCCGCCGTCCTCCATGGCCACGGCTAGCCGAGCTTGAAGCTACCGCCGCCACTCACCTCCCGTCCGGGCTGCAAGCCACCCTCGCCCGGATCTGCTCGAGCTCGCCGCCCCCTGCGCCGCAAGTTCCTCCCGCCGGAGCCCCAAGTCCACCTCTGCCCCGCATCCAGTCCCTGCCCGCATCGCCGCGCGACGCCCTCTGCTTCACCCTACGTTGAACGACAGGGGCTGCTGCGTCGCCAGCCTCCTATCCGCGAGATCCGGCGATGCCGGCCACCAGGACCCACTGCTGCTTCCTGCCGCTGACCACTACCATCGCTTCCTTGATGCTGCCACCCGGGTTCCTTTGTGTTTTGTCCGTTTCGGACCATCAAGACCGGCAAGACCCAGACTCAGAACGCCGAGTACATCTACAAACCAGAAGAACTTGGATGCATCAAGTCCTCGAGGAGACCCATTTTTCGTCAAGTTCAACTACCGTTGCAAGAACGAGATCGGCAAGTCCGAAAACCCAAGTACCACGACGCCGAGTACCCCTACGCATGAAGACGCCAAGACCGTTTCGGGATTCACCGAAAACCGCTACCGATGACTCGAACATCTACGAAAACTCATGCAACTATGAACGTGAACGACTACCATCGACCTCGAGTTACTCGGATTCGTCAAGTTCCTCTTCGAAACATGTACCACTACCGCTCCGATGATCACCGATGAACGATAGGATGACTACTTCGACTACCGTCGCGTGAACCACTACTTCCCTCGACGTCCCGAGAACGTCTACTTCCTCTACACCACTTGACCCGAACCGCTCCGATAACGCACGCTTCGAAGGTATAACCCCGAGACGACCGCCGTGAACGAATGCATGTGTGATGTATGAGATGCTCGTGCTTGCACCGTGCTCGATTTGTCGGTGCACGTTGCCCTCTTTTACCTTGTCACCGTCATGTGGGAACCCGGTAACCGGGAGCACCCCACCTTCTATCGCATGTCACGCTCCCGTCGCACTTTCTTTGCATCGGGATCTCAATCGAGTTACCGGAACCGGAATGTTGCCGTGGCACCGTTTCATTATCGTTGTCGTGGCTCCCCTTTTCATTTCCTCCACGTTGACAAATGCTTCTTAATATGCCCTTGTCAACTTTTCTTAAATTTGCATAAAACTTGCTCATGTCACCCGCATCATGATAACAACAACTAAAATGTTTAAAATTGTTGTTTGCATTAAATTGCTAAATGCATATGGGGATTTTCCGGACTTGTCGTTTTGTTGTTCCGGCCTCATTTAAAATTGCCTAGATAGATAGTTTCTTTATGCTTCACCTCTTGGCATGCTAACAATATTTAATATTGTTGAGTACCTAAACGAGAGAGAACTAAATAATTCATGTGGTGTTTCGTCAATATGCAACTCGTTGCATATTGAGCTCCATTTAATTTGTAGGATTGTTTGTGCATTTTGCCATGACATGCCTCATTTAAACCGGACATGCATCATACCTGGTTGTGCATCATGCCATGCTTATGTGATGGTTGTTTACTTTGTTGTTTGCTCCTTTCCGGGTTGCTTCTCGCGCTAGCTTCGGTTTCTTTCCGGAGTTGTGAGGATTCGTTTGACTACGTCCGTTTGTCTTCTTCATGGACTCGTTCTTCTTCCTTGCGGGATCTCAGGCAAGATGATCATACCCTCGAAATCACTTCTATCTTTGCTTGCTAGTTGCTCGCTCTTTTGCTTTGCCTATGCTACGATACCTACCACTTGCTTACCATGCCTCCTATATTGTTGAACCAAGCCCCTAACCCACCTTGTCCTAGCAAACCGTTGATTGGCTATGTTACCGCGTTGCTCAGCCCCTCTTATAGCGTTGTTAGTTGTAGGTGAAGTTGAAGTATGTTCCTTGTTGGAACATGGAGTTGTTGTTCCTTGTTGGAACATGTTTACTTGTTGGGATATCACTATATATATTATTTAATTAATGCATCTATATACTTGGTAAAGGGTGGAAGGCTCGGCCTTATGCCTGGTGTTTTGTTCCACTCTTGCCGCCCTAGTTTCCGTCATATCGGTGTTATGTTCCCGGATTTTGCGTCCCTTACGCGGTTGAGTAATAATGGGAACCCCTTGACAGTTCGCCTTGAATAAAACTCTTCCAGCAATGCCCAACATTGGTTTTACCATTTGCCACCTAGCCTTTTCTTTTCCCTTGGGAGTCGCGCTCCTGAGGGTCATCATTATTTTACCCCCCCGGGGGGCCAGTGCTCCTCTGAGTGTTGGTCCAACCGAGCGATGTCCGGGGCTACCAGGGGCAACTCTGGGCTGGCCTACCCGACGTCTTGCTCATCCGGTGTGCCCTGAGAACGAGATATGTGCAGCTCCTATCGGGATTTGTTGGCACATCTGAGTGGTGTTGCTGGATTTGTTTTAACTTGTAGAAGTGTCCTGTAGAACCGAGATACCGAGTCTGATCGGAATGTCTAGGGAGGAGGTCTATTCCTTCGTTGACCGTGAGAGCTTGTCATGGGCTAAGTTGGGACACCCCTGCAGGGATTGAACTTTCGAAAGCCGTGCCCGCGGTTATGGGCAGATGGGAATTTGTTAATGTCCGGTTGTAGAAAACCTGAAGTTGACTTTATTTAAAATGCATCAACCGCGTGTGTAACCGTGATGGTCTCTTTCTGGCGGAGTCCGGGAAGTGAACACGGTGTTGGAGTTATGTTTGACGTAGGTTGTTCTAGGATCACTTCTTGATCATAGTTTATCGATCGTGCTTTGCCTTCTCTTCTCGCTCTCTTTTGTGTATGTTAGCCACCATACATGCTAGTCGCTTGCTGCAGCTCCACCTCATACATTTACCTTTCCCATAAGCTTAAATAGTCTTGATGCGAGGGTGCGAGATTGCTGAGTCCCCGTGGCTCACAGATACTTCCAAAACCAGCTTGCAGGTGCCGATGAGTCCTTGCAGATGACGCAACCAAGCTTAGGAGGAGCTCGATGAAGATCTTGTCCTTTGTGTTGTTTCGTTCTAGTTGGTCAGTAGTGGAGCCCGGTTGGGGTCGATCGGGGACCTTTGTCGCATTTGGGGTTCTTCTTTTATTTTGGTTCCATAGTCGGACCTTGATTGTATTTGGATGATGTAATGCTTTATTCATGTATTGTGTGAAGTGGCGATTGTAAGCCAACTATGTATCTCTTTCCCTTATGTATTACATGGGTTGTGTGAAGATTACCTCACTTGCGACATTGCTTTCAATGCGGTTATGCCTCTAAGCCGTGCTTCGACACGTGGGAGATATAGCCGCATCGAGGGCGTTACAATGTTGTGATGTGATATGGTCAAGACGTGATGAGATATAAGTTGTTGTATGAGATGATCATGTTTTGTTGAAGTTATCGGCAACTGTCAAAAGCCTTATGGTTATCTCTCTATTGCATAAGATGCAAGCGCCAAATAATTGCTTTACTTTATCGCTATGCGATAGCAATAGTTGCAAGAGCAATTGTTGGCGAGACGACCATGTGACGACACATTGATATAGATCAAGATGATGGAGATCATGGTGTCATGCCGGTGACGATGGAGATCATGACGATGCTTTGGAGATGGAGATCAATGGCACAAGATGATGATGGCCATATCATGTCACATATTTTGATTGCATGTGATGTTTATCTTTTATACATCTTATTTTGCTTAGTTCGACGGTAGCTTTATAAGATGATCTCTCACTAATTATCAAGGTACAAGTGTTCTCCCTGAGTATGCACCGTTGCGAAAGTTCTTCGTGCTGAGACACCATGTGATGATCGGGTGTGATAGGCTCTACGTTCAAATACAATGGGTGCAAAACAGTTGCACACGCGGAATACTCAGGTTAAACTTGACGAGCCTAGCATATAACAGATATGGCCTCGGAACACGGAGACCGAAAGGTCGAGCGTGAATCATATAGTAGATATGATCAACATAGTGATGTTCACCATTGAAACTACTCCATCTCACGTGATGATCGGACATGGTTTAGTTGATATGGATCACGTGATCACTTAGAAGATTAGAGGGATGTCTGTCTATGTGGGAGTTCTTAAGTAATATGATTAATTGAACTTTAATTTATCATGAACTTAGTCCTAGTAGTATTAGCATATCTATGTTGTAGATCAATAGCTCGCGTTTAGCTCCCCTGTTTTATTTTTGATATGTTCCAGAGAAAACTAAATTGAAAGATGTTAGTAGCAATGATGCGGATTGGATCCGTGATCTAAGGTTTATCCTCATTGCTACATAGAAGAATTATGTCTTTGATGCACCGCTAGGTGACAAACCTATTGCAGGAGCAGATGCAGATGTTATGAACATTTGGCTAGCTCAATATTATGACTACTTGATAGTTTAGTGCACCATGCTTAAACGGCTTAGAATCGGGACTTTAAAGACGTTTTGAACGTCATGGACCATATGAGATGTTCCAGGAGTTGAAGTTAATATTTCAAGCAAATACCCGAGTTGGGAGATATGAAGTCTCCAACAAGTTCTATAGCTAAAAGATGGAGGAGAATAGCTCAAGCAGTGAGCATGTGCTCAGATTGTCTGGGTACTACAATCGCTTGAATCAAGTGGAAGTTAATCTTCCAGATAAAATAGTGATTGACAAAATTCTCTAGTCACCATCACCAAGTTAGTAGAACTTTCTGATGAACTATGGTATGCAAGGGATGACGAAAACAATTCCCAAGCTCTTCGTGATGCTGAAATCGACGAAGGTAGAAATCAAGAAAAGCATCAAGTGTTGATGGTAAACAAAACCACTAGTTTCAAGTAAAGGGCAAAGCGAAAGAAAGGGAACTTCAAGTAGATTGACAAGCAAGTTGTCACTCCCGTGAACAAGCCCAAAGCTGGACCAAAGCCTGAAACTGAGTGCTTCTACTTCAAAGGAAATGATCACTGGAAGCAGAAACTCCCTGAATATTTGGTGGATAAGAAAGATGGCAAAGTGAACAAAGGGTATATTTGATATACAAGTTATTGATGTGTGCCTTACTAGTGTTTATAGTAGCCCCTGAGTATTTGATACTTGTTCGGTTGCTAGAATTAGCAACTCGAAACAGGAGTTACAGAATGAACAGAGACTAGTTAAGGGTGAGGTGACGATGTGTGTTGGAAGTGGTTCCAAGATTGATATGATCATCATCGCACACTCCCTATACTTTCAGGATTAGTGTTGAACCTAAATAAGTGTTATTTGGTGTTTGCGTTGAGCATGAATATGATTTGATCATGTTTATTGCAATATGGTTATTCATTTAAGTAAGAGAATAAATTGTTGTTCTGTTTACATGAATAAAACCTTATATGGTTACACACCCAATGAAAATGGTTCGTTGGATCTCGATCGTAGTGATACACATATTCATAATATTGAAACCAAAAGATGCAAAGTTAATATGATAGTGCAACTTATTTGTGGCATTGCCGTTTAGGTCATATTGGTGTAAAGCGCATGAAGAAAATCCATGCTGATGGGCTTTTGGAATCACTCGATTATGAATCAGTTGATGCTTGCGAACCATGCCTCATGGGAAAGATGACTAAGACTCCGTTCTCCGGAACAATGGAGCGAGCAACAGATTTGTTAGAAATCATACATACTGATGTATGTGGTCCGATGAATATTGAGGCTCGTGGCAGGTATCATTATTTTCTGATCTTCACAAATGATTTGAGAAGATATGAGTATATCTACTTGATGAAACACAAGTCTGAAATATTTGAAAAGTTCAAAGAATTTCAGAGTGATGTGGAGAATCATCGTAACTAAAATAAAAGTTTCTATGATATGATCGCAGAAGTAAAATATTTGAGTTACGAGTTTGGCCTTCAGTTAAAACAATGTGAAATAGTTTCACTACTCACGCCACCTGGAACACCACAGTGTAATGGTGTGTCCGAACGTCATAACCGTACTTTATTAGATATAGTGTGATCTATGATGTATCTTACCGATCTACCACTATCGTTTTGGGGTTATGCATTAGAGACAGTTACATTCACGTTAAAAAGGGCACCATCTAAATCCTTGAGACGACATCGTATGAACTGTGGTTTGGCGAGAAACCTAAGCTGTCATTTCTTAAAGTTTGGGACTGCAATGCTTATGTGAAAAAGTTTCAACATGATAAGCTCGAACCCAACTCGGAGAAGTAATTCTTCGTAGGATACCCAAAAGAAAATGTTGGGTACACCTTCTATCACAGATCCGAAGGCAAGTTATTCATTGCTGAGAATGGATCCTTTCTAGAGAAGGAGTTTCTCTCGAAAGAAGTGAGTGGGAGGAAAGTAGAACTTGATGAGGTAACTGTACCTGCTCCCTTATTGGAAAGTAGTTCATCACAGAAATCTGTTCCTGTGACTACTACACCGATTAGTGAGGAAGCTAATGATGATGATCATGTAACTTTAGATCAAGTTACTACCGAACCTCGTAGGTAAACCAGAGTGAGATCCGCACCAGAGTGGTATGGTAATCTTGTTCTGGGGGTCATGTTACTTGACCATGACGAGCCTACGAACTATGAGGAAGTGATGATGAGCCCAGATTCCGCGAAATGGCTTGAGGCCATGAAATCTGAGATGAGATCCATGTATGAGAACAAAGTATGGACTTTGATTGACTTGCCCAATGATCGGCGAGCCATTGAGATTAAATGGATCTTCAAGAGGAAGACGGATGCTGATAGTAGTGTTACTATCTACAAAGCTAGAATTGTCGCAAAAAGTTTTTCGACAAGTTCAAGGTGTTGACTACGATGAGAGTTTCTCACTCGTATTTATGCTTAAGTCTGTCCGAATCATGTTAGCAATTGCCGCATTTTATGAAATCTGGCAAATGGATAAACAAAACTGCATTCCTTAACGGATTTATTAAAGAAGAGTTGTATATGATGCAACCAGAAGGTTTTGTCAATCCTAAAGGTACTAACAAAATATGCAAGCTCCAGCGATCCATCTATGGACTGGTGCAAGCATCTCGGAGTTGGAATATACGCTTTGATAAGTTGATCAAAGCATATAGTTTTATACAGACTTGCGGTGAAGCCTGTATTTACAAGTGAGTGGGAGCACTACAACATTTCTGATAAGTATATGTGAAAGACATATTGTTGATCGGAGATAATGTAGAATTATTCTGCAAAGCATAAAGGAATATTTGAAAGGAGTTTTTCAAAGAAAGACCTCGGTGAAGCTACTTACATATTGAGCATCAAGATCTATAGAGATAGATCAAGATGCTTGATAAGTTTTTCAATGAGTACATACCTTGACAAGATTTTGAAGTAGTTCAAAATGGAACAGTCAAAGAAGTTATTGCCTGTGTTACAAGGTGTGAAGTTGAGTAAGACTCAAAACCCGACCACGACAGAAGATAGAGAGAGAATGAAAGTCATTCCCTATGCCTTAGCCATATGTTCTATAAAGTATGCCATGCTGTATACTGGACCTATTGTATACCCTGCCCTGAGTTTGGCAAGGGAGTACAATAGTGATCTAGGAGTAGATCACTGGACATTGGTCAAAATTATCCTTAGTGGAATAAGGATATGTTTCTCGATTATGGAGGTGACAAAAGGTTCGTCGCAAAGGGTTACGTCGATGCAAGTTTTGACACTGATCCAGATGACTCTAAGTCTCAATTTGGATACATATTGAAAGTGGGAGCAATTAGCTAGAGTAGCTCCATGCAGAGCATTGTTGACATAGAAATTTGCAAAATACTTACGGATCTAAATGTGGCAGACCCGTTGACTAAACTTCTCTCATAAGCAAAACATGATCACACCTCAGTACTCTTTGGGTGTTAATCACATAATGATGTGAACTAGATTATTGACTCTAGTAAACCCTTTGGGTGTTGGTCACATCTCGATGTGAACTATGGGTGTTAATCACATGGTGATGTGAACTATTGATGTTAAATCACATGGCGATGTGAACTAGATTATTGACTCTAGTGCAAGTGGGAGACTGAAGGAAATATGCCCTAGAGGCAATAATAAAGCTATTATTTATTTCCTTATATCATGATAAATGTTTATTATTCATGCTAGAATTGTATTAACCGGAAACATAATACATGTGTGAATACATAGACAAACAGAGTGTCACTAGTATGCCTCTACTTGACTAGCTCGTTGATCAAAGATGGTTATGTTTCCTAACCATAGACATGAGTTATCATTTGATTAACGGGATCACATCATTAGGAGAATGATGTGATTGACTTGACCCATTCCGTTAGCATAGCACTTGATCGTTTAGTTTGTTGCTATTGCTTTCTTCATGACTTATACATGTTCCTATTACTATGAGATTATGCATCTCCCGTTTACCGGAGGAACACTTTATGTGCCACCAAACGTCACAACGTAACTGGGTGATTATAAAGGTGCTCTACAGGTGTCTCCGAAGGTACTTGTTGGGTTGGCGTATTTCGAGATTAGGATTTGTCACTCTGATTGTCGGAGAGGTATCTCTGGGCCCTCTCGGTAATGCACATCACTTAAGCCTTGCAAGCATTGCAACTAATGAGTTAGTTGCAGGATAATGTATTGCGGAACGAGTAAAGAGACTTGCCGGTAACGAGAATGAACTAGGTATTGAGATACCGACAATCGAATCTCGGGCAAGTAACATACCGATGACAAAGGGAACAACGTATGTTCTTATGCGGTCTAACCGATAAAGATCTTCATAGAATATGTGGGAGCCAATATGAGCATCCAGGTTCCGCTATTGGTTATTGACCGGAGACATGTCTCGGTCATGTCTACATTGTTCTCGAACTCATAGGGTCCGCATGCTTAAGGTTTCGATGACAGTTATATTATGAGTTTATGAGTTTTGATGTACCGCAGGAGTTCGGAGTCCCGGATGAGATCGAGGACATGACGAGGAGTCTCGAAATGGTCGAGATGTAAAGATCGATATATTGGACAACTATATTCGGACATCAGAAAGGTTCCGAGTGATTCGGGTATTTTTCGGAGTACCGGAGAGTTACGGGAATACGTATTGGGCCTTATTGGGCCATACGTGAAAGAAGGAAAAGGGCCTCAAGGGTGGCCGCACCCCTCCCCTTGGTCTGGTCCAAATTGGACTAGGGAAGGGGGGCGCCCCCTTCCTTCCTTCTCCTTTTCCCTTCCTCTTTTCCTATTCCATATGGGAGGTGGAATCCTACTACGATTAGGGAGTCCTAGTAGGACTCCACACTTGGCGTGCCCCCTCCTAGGGCCGGCCTCCTCCTCCCTTGCTCCTTTATATACAGGTGCAGGGGGCACCCTAAAGACACAACAATTGATTCTTGAGATCTATTAGCCGTGTGCGGTGCCCTCCTCCACCATAATCCTCGATAATATTGTAGCGGTGCTTAGGCGAAGCCCTGCGATGGTAGAACATCAAGATCGTCACCACGCCGTCGTGTTGACGGAACTCTTCCCCGACATTCTGCTGGATCGGAGTCCGGGGATCATCATCGAGCTGAACGTGTGCTAGAACTCGGAGGTGTCGTAGTTTCGGTGCTTGATCGGTCGGGCGTGAAGGCGTACGACTACATCAACCGCGTTGTGCTAACGCTTCCGCTTCCGGTCTACGAGGGTACGTAGACAACACTCTCCCCTCTCATTGCTATACATCACCATGATCTTGCGTGTGCGTAGGAAATTAGAAGGAAATTTCAAACATATTGGTCTCACGACATGGACACATGTAGACGTATGCATGGAGTGACATTGCATTTTAATTCCAAAAAATTAAAAAAAAAGATCAGAAAAACATGAAACCTTGATTGATTTAATGTCATGCCACCAAGATGATGTGGTAAAAAAATTGGCCTGTTTGACGAAAGTTTGGACACACACCCCTCACAAACCGGAGCAACTCACTAGAAGGTTCGTGGTTCCGAGAGGGGACAATACATGTTTGATGACGAACGGGAGATAGCTTCCTCTTACGGCCTTCAATTTTTTTCTATGTCTAACGTGCACTAATACAACTGTCATGTGAAATTTTTGAAAATTTCAGGGGTCATTTGACCTTTTAAAGACATTTAAGTGATTTTCTAACCATTTAATGACCGTAATTCAAATTTGAACTACATCTACATGCAACGCCTAACCATAATGGTTTAAAAAATCATATTTTTGTGTACTTGTGTGTGAGTTAATTCCATGTGCAGTAAATTAGAAGGAATTTTCAAACATATTGGTCTCAAGGCATGGGCACACATGCACGGAGTAGTATGGAATTTTAATTCCAAAAAATTAAAAAATAGTCAGAAATATAAGAAACGTTGCTTGATTTAATGTCATGCCACCAAGATGATGTGGTAAAAAATTGGCATGTTTGACGAAAGTTTGGACATAGACCCCTCACAAACCGGAGCAACTCACTAGAAGGCTCGTGGTTCCGAGAGGGAATAATGCATGTTTGATGACGAACGGGAGATAGCTTCCTCTTACGGCCTTCAATTTTTTTCTATGTTTAATGTGCACTACTACAATTGCAATGTGAACTTTTGGAAAATTCTCGGGGTCATTTGACATTTAAAGACATTTAAGTGATTTTCTAGCCATTTAATTCAAATTTGAACTACATCTACATGCAACGCCTAACCATAACGGTTTGACAAATCATATCTGTGTACTTGTGTGCGAGTTAATTCCATGTGTAGTAAATTAGAAGGAATTTTTAAACATGTTTGTCTCAAGACATGGACACTTGCATATGTATGCATGGAGTGACATGGAATTTTAATTCCAAATAATTTAAAAAATATCAGAAACACATGAAACCTTGGTTGATGTAATGTCATGCTACTAAGATGATGTGGTAAAAAAATTGATATGTTTGACGAAAGTTTGGACACACACCCCTCACAAACCGGAGCAACTCACAAGAAGGCTCGTGGTTCCGAGAGGGAACAATGCATGTTTGATGACGAACGGGAGATAGCTTCCTCTTACGGCCATCAATTTTTTCCTATGTCTAACGTGCACTACTACAACTGTAATGTGAAATTTTTGAAAATTCTATGGGTCATTTGACTTTTCAAAAAATTTAAGTGATTTTCTAGCATGTAATGACTGTAATTAAAATTTTAACTACATCTACATGCAACGCCTAACCAAAACGATTTGAAAAATCATATATGTGTACTTGTGTGCAAGTTAATTCCATGTGCCGTAAATTAGAAGGAATTTTCAAACATATTGGTCTCACGACATGGACACATGCATACGTATGCATGGAGTGACATGGCATTTTAATTCCAAAAAATTAAAAAAACGATGAGAAAAACATGAAACCTTGGTTGATTTAATGTCATGCCACCAAGAAGATGTAGTAAAAAGTTGGCCTGTTTGACGAAAGTTTGGACACACACCTCTCACAAACCGGAGCAACTCACTAGAAGGTTTGTGGTTCTGAGAGGGAACAATGCATGTTTGATGACGAACGGGAGATAGCTTCCTCTTACGACCTTCAATTTTTTTCTATGTTTAAGGTGCACTAATACAACTTTCATGTGAAATTTTTGAAAATTTCAGGGGTCATTTGACCTTTTAAAGACATTTAAGTTATTTTCTAACCATTTAATGACCGTAATTCAAATTTGAACTACATCTACATGCAATGCCTAACCATAACGGTTTGAAAAATCATAGTTTTGTGTACTTGTGTGCGAGTTAATTCCATGTGTAGTAAATTAGAAGGAATTTTCAAACATATTGGTCTCAAGGCATGGGCACACATGCATGGAGTAGCATGGCATTTTAATTCCAAAAAAATAAAAAATGATCAGAAAAACATGAAACCTTGCTTGATTTAATGTCATGCCACCAAGATGATGTGGTAAAAAAATTGGCATGTTTCACGGAAGTTTGGACACACACCCATCACAAACCGGAGCAACTCACTAGAAGGTTCGTGGTTCGAGAGCGAACAATGCATGTTTGATGATGAACGGGAGATAGCTTCCTCTTACGGCCTTCAATTTGTTTCTACGTTTAACGTGCAATAATACAACTGTCTTGTGAAAATTTGGAAAATTTCAGAGGTCCATTGACCTTTTAAAGACATTTAAGTGATTTTCTAACCATTTAATGACCATAATTCAAATTTGAACTACATCTACATGCAACGCCTAACCATAACAGTTTGAAAAATCATATTTTTGTGTACTTGTGTGCGAGTTAAAAAATCATCAGACGATGTAAATATCTGGTGTTCAAAAAAGAAAATGTAAAGATCTGGCAAGACAACAGGTCCCCACACGATTGGCAGTCTATCTCGCGGCTCGAGGTTTGATAGGTGAATGGCGGGGATCATTAATCAAACATGGTTCTGCATTGGAAACCGTCAGCTATTATGTTCACACACGGATTTTGGCTATTATGTTCACACACGGATTTTGCTCCGGGAATCGTGTGTAATTCAAACAACAGTACTCATAAATTCCGGTGACCGGCGTTTGTACTGTCCCCGTCGATCTATATTCTGGCCGCCAATAAATACTACCTTGCTCACGTCGTCCCGCCTGCATTCTCATCTACATCCTCCCCTCGCTCGCCCTCTCTCTCACACAAATCTCTGCCATGGCGCCGCCGGTCTGCCCACATGCCGACGAGGAGCCGCCGCCCCCCGAGGACGCTCACTCGATTAGCAGCGACGAGGACCCCTACGCGCTGCCTGACGAGGTTGCGCCGGACCCCCCAATTTTGGATTGGTTTTGGGGCCAGTACAATCTTTTTCTTTGGAAGTCGCTGCCGCCGGCTGAGAAAGCCAAGCAAGTGGCGTTCAAGAAGGAGATGACGGAGGAGGAAGCCAGGTACCAGGCGGCCTGTGAAGCCCGTGATGCCACCTGGAAAAAGGAGGCGGCGGAGCTTTGAGGCCGGGCGCGTCGTCGTGCCGAGGAGGTGTACGAAGACGGGTACTTCACGAGGAAGGTCATAGGCGTTGGGCGCCTCGTCGCTGCGTGGAGGTGGGCCGATAAGCTCCAGCACGCCACCGACGAGGAGCTCCGGTGGGTGCCCAACGAAATGGCAAGATCGGTCACGCGCGTCCACCAGCAAGAGGCAGATCGGTACGTCAAGCGCTGAGAGGCGAAGGAGGCGGAGTACTGCCTCCGCACTGGGAAGACGCTGCGCACCAGGGAGCTGCTGGGAGGGGCTGCAGGAATACTGGCCCGAGGAGATATTATTAGTTTTAGTATTGTTTGTTTTTAATTTTATGCATTGTACCTAGTAGTTAAGTATCATCACGTATATGTGATGATATTATATATGTATATATATATATATAGTTTTGTGATGAACTAATGAACATTTAATATATATATTATGAATTCCATTTTCTATCTATTTTTTTATACTAATTTGAATCTAGCTGTTATCATCCACATATACATAACGGAAAGCGTATACACACATTAAAATAGAACATATAAGAATTGAAAATAGAGTACACACATTGAAACACAGCAATAAACAGAGCAATACTATGATTGTTGTGAATACATAGCTATCCACGTCGAAACGACTTATCAAAATAAAACGCGTCCATGAGACCATAACCAGCAGCCCTTGCCTACGGTAGCTCTTGGCTCTGCCTGAACTCGTGCAGGCGTTCGTCCAAGTGGTCGACACGCTCGCGGTACATCTGGAGCGCGATCTCGAGCTCCAAGTTGGCTATTTCATCGGAGATCACCAGCTCGAGGATGCGACGGCCATGTTCCTCTACTGCGCCCAGGTGGACACCTGGGCCAAGGAGGAGGTCGAGCCTACGGACTAGCACGTTGGCATCCAGTGGGCCGCGGACAAGGAGAACAGCGGCACCCATGCGAATGGCGCGGCGGGCATCCGGTGCAAGTACGGCACGGCCGGCCTCTGGTGCAAGTACGGCGCTGAGGGCCTCTACCCACTCCTGGCGAGGAATGGGGGTACTAACCGGACGTTTACCCAGCTGCGACGCCATGTCGATAGCAGGCAAGCGCCGATGGATCCACTCCTGTTGTGCGGCGCGTCGCGCCACTCGCTCTGTGGCGCTCTAACGGTCTCGCCATGCGGCGGGCTGCAGCCTATCGGCGCGGACGTGCCTAGCTTGCTCTGCGGCGCGCCATCGATCATGTTGTGCGGCGAGCTGCAGCCTGTCGGTGCTGACATACCTATCTTGATTTGCGGCGCTTGATGTCTACTACACAACCTTCTTCTTGTAGACATTGTTGGGCCTCCAAGTGCAGAGGTTTGTAGGATAGTAGCAAATTTCCCTCAAGTGGATGACCTAAGGTTTATCAATCCGTGGGAGGCATAGGATGGAGATGGTCTCTCTCAAACAACCCTGCAACCAAATAGCAAAGAGTCTCTCGTGTCCCTAACACACCCAATAAAATGGTAAATTGTATAGGTGCACTAGTTCGGCGAAGAGATGGTGATACAAGTGCAATATGGATGGTAGATATAGGTTTTTGTAATCTGAAAATATAAAAATAGCAAGGTAACTAATGATAAAAGTGAGCGAAAACGGTATTGCAATGCGTTGAAACAAGGCCTAGGGTTCATACTTTCACTAGTGCAAGTTCTCTCAACAATAATAACATAATTGGATCATATAACTATCCCTCAACATGCAACAAAGAGTCACTCCAAAGTCACTAATAGCGGAGAACAAATGAAGAGATTATTGTAGGGTACGAAACCACCTCAAAGTTATCCTTTCTAATCGATCTATTCAAGAGTCCGTAGTAAAATAACATAAAGCTATTCTTTCCGTTCGATCTATCCTAGAGTTCGTACTAGAATAACACCTTAAGACACAAATCAACCAAAACCCTAATGTCACCTAGATACTCCAATGTCACCTCAAGTATCCGTGGGTATGATTATACGATATGCATCACACAATCTCATATTCATCTATTCAACCAACACAAAGAACTTCACAGAGTGCTGCAAAGTTTCTACCGGAGAGTCAAGACGAAAACGTGTTCCAACCCCTATGCATAAGTTCACGAGGTCACAGAACTCGCAAGTTGATCACCAAAACATACATCAAGTGGATCACGTGATATCCCATTGTCACCACAGATAAGCATGTGCAAGACATACATCAAGTGTTCTCAAATCCTTAAAGACTCAATCCGATAAGATAACTTCAAGGGAAAACTCAATCCATCACAAGAGAGTAGAGGGGGAGAAACATCATAAGATCCAACTATAATAGCAAAGCTCGCGGTACATCTAGATCGTGCCGAATCAAGAACACGAGAGAGAGAGAGATCAAACACATAGCTACTGGTACATACCCTCAGCCCCGAGGGTGAACTACTCCCTCCTCGTCATGGAGAGCACCAGGATGATGAAGATGGCCACCGGAGAGGGATTCCCCCTCCCGCAGGGTGCCGGAACGGGTCTAGATTGGTTTTCAGTGGCTACAAAGGCTTGCGGCGGCAGAACTCCCGATCTAGGTTATGTTCTAGAAGTTTGGGTATATATAAGAGGTTTTGGCGTCGGGAACAAGTCAGGGGGGTCCTCGAGGCGGCCACGAGATAGGGGGCACACCCAAGGGGTAGGGCGCGCCCCCCACCCTCGTGGTGGCCTCGGGACTCTTCTGGCCCATCTCCGGTACTCTGTGGGCTTCTTCTGGTCCAAAAATGATCTCCGTGAAATTTCAAGTCAATTGGACTCCGTTTGGTTTTCCTTTTCTGCGGTACTCAAAAACAAGAAAAAAATAGAAACTGGCACTAGGCTCTAGGTTGATAGGTTAGTCCCAAAAATCATATAAAATAGCATATAAATGCATATAAAACATCCTAGATGGATAATATAATAGCATGGAACAATCAAAAATTATAGATACGTTGGAGACGGATCAAGCATCCCCAAGCTTAATTATTGCTCGTCCTCGAGTAGGTAAATGATAAAAACTGAATTTTTGATGTGGAATGCTACCTAACATATTTATCCATGAAATTCTCTTTATTGTGGCAAGAATATTCAGATCCGGAAGATTCAAGACAAAAGTTTAATATTGACATAAAAATAATAATACTTCAAGCATACTAACAAAGCAATTATGTCTTCTCAAAATAACATGGCCAAAGAAAGCTATCCCTACAAAATCATATAGTCTGGCTATGCTCTATCTTCATCACAAAAAATATTTAAATCATGCACAACCCTGATGACAAGCCAAGCAATTGTTTCATACTTTTGATGTTCTCAAACTTTTTCAATCTTCACGCAATACATGAGCGTGAGCCATGGACATAGCACTATAGGTGGAATAGGATGCTGGTTGTGGAGAAGACAAAAAGGAGAAGATAGTCTCACATCAACTAGGCGTATCAACGGGCTATGGAGATTCCCATCAATAGATATCAATGTGAGTGAGTAGGGATTGCCATGCAATGTAAGCACTAGAGCTATAAGTGTATGAAAGCTCAAAAAGAAACTAAGTGGGTGTGCATCCAACTCGCTTGCTCACAAAGACCTAGGGCATTTTGAGGAAGCCCATCATTGGAATATACAAGCCAAGTTCTATAATGTAAAATTCCCACTAGTATATGAAAGTGATAACATAAGAGACTCTCTATCATGAAGATCATGGTGCTACTTTGAAGCACAAGTGTGGTAAAAGGATACTAACATTGTCCCTTCTCTCTTTCTCTCTCTTTTTTTGGGCCTTTTCTCCTTTTTTATGGCCCCTCCCTTTTTTGTTTGGAGTCTCTTCCCGACTTGTGGGGGATCATAGTCTCCATCATCCTTTCCTAACATGGGACAATGCTCTAATAATGATGATCATCACACTTTTATTTACTTACAACTCGATAGTAGAACAAAATATGATTCTATGTGAATGCCTCTGGCAATGTACCAGGATATGCAATGAATCAAGAGTGACATGTATGAAAGAATTATAAAGGTGGCTTTGCCACAAATACGATGTCAACTACATGATCATGCAAAGCAATATGATAATGATGGAGCGTGTCATAATAAACGGAACGGTGGAAAGTTGCATGGCAATATATCTCAGAATGGCTATGGAAATGCCATAATAGGTAGGTATGGTGGCTGTTTTGAGGAAGGTAAGTGTTGGGTTTATGGTACCGGCGAAAGTTGCATGGTACTATAGAAGCTAGCAATGGTGGAAGGGTGAGAGTGCGTATAATCCATGGACTCAACATTAGTCATAAAGAACTCACATACTTATTGCAAAAATCTATTAGTTATCGAAACGAAGTACTATGCGCATGCTCCTAGGGGGATAGATTGGTAGGAAAAGACCATCGCTCGTCCCTGACCGCCACTCATAAGGAAGACAATCAAAAAATAAATCATGCTCCGGCTTCATCACATAACGGTTCACCATACGTGCATGCTACGGGAATCACAAACTTTAACACAAGTATCTCTCAAATTCACAACTACTCAACTAGCATGACTCTAATATCACCATCTTCATATCTCAAAACAATCATCAAGTATCAAACTTCTCATAGTATTCAATGCACTTTATATGAAAGTTTTTATTATACCCATCATGGATGCCTATCATATTAGGACTAATTTTATAACCCAAGCAAATTACCATGCTGTTCTAAACACTCTCAAAATAATATAAGTGAATCATGAGAGTTCATCTATTTCTTCAAAATTAAACTACCGTCGTGCTCTAAAAAGATATAAGTGAAGCACTAGAGCAAATGACAAACTACTCCAAAAGATATAAGTGAATATCAATGAGTAGTCGAATAATTATGCAACTATGTGAAGACTCTCTAACATTTAATAATTTCAGGTCTTGTATTTATTCAAACATCAAACAAAACAAAACAAAATAAAATGACGCTCCAAGCAAAACACATATCATGTGGTGAATAAAAATATAGCTCCAAGTAAAGTTGTCGATGAACGAAGATGAAAGAGGGGATGCCTTCCGGGGCATCCCCAAGCTTAGTCTCTTGGTTGTCCTTTAATATTACCTTGGGTGACTTGGGAATCTCCAAGCTTAGGCTCTTTCCACTCCTTATTCCATAGTCCATCAAATCTTTACCCAAAACTTGAAAACTTCACAACACAAAACATAACAGAAAACTCATAAGCTCCATTAGTATAAGAAAATAAATCACCACTTTTGGTACTGTTGTGAACTCATTATAAATTCATATTGGTGTAATATCTACTGTATTCCAAATTCTCTATGGTTCATACCCTCCGATACTACTCATAGATTCATCAAAATAAGCAAACAACACGATGAAAACAGAATCTGTCAAAAACAGAACAGTCTGTAGTAATCTATATCATTCGAATACTTCTGTCACTCGAAAAATTCTGAAATAAATTGGTGGACATGAGGAATTTGTCTATTAATCATCTGCAAAAAAATCAACCTAATCGCACTCTCCAGTAAAACATGGCAGCTAATCTCATGAGCGCAAAAGTTCCTATTTTTTACAGCAAGATCGCAAAGACTTCACCCAAGTCTTCCCAAAGGTTCTGCTTGTCACAAACACTAATTAAAACATAAAACAACATCTAAACAGAGGCTAGATGAATTATTTATTACTAAATAGGATCAAAAAGCAAGAACAGAAATAAAATTGGGTTGCCTCCCAACAAGCGCTTACGTTTAACGCGCCTAGCTAGGCATGATGATTTCAATGATGCTTACATAAAAGATAAGAATTGAAACATAATTGGAGCATCATGAAGCATAGGACTAGCACATTTAAGTCTAACCCACTTCCTATGCATAGGGATTTTGTGAGCAAACAATTTATGGGAACAATAATCAAGTAGCATAGGAAAGCAAAACAAGCATAACTTCAAGATTTTAAGCACATAGAGAGGAAACTTGATATTATTGCAATTCCTACAAGCATATATTCCTCCCTCATAATAATTTTCAGTAGCATCATGAATGAATTAAACAATATAACCATCACATAAAGCATTCTTTTCATGATCTACAAGCATAGAAAATTTACTATTCTCCACATAAGCAAAATTCTTCTCATTCGGAATAGTGGGAGTATCATAAAAAACCTGAATACTATAAATGGTTTCCACATTAAAAGAGTAATGTTTAGAAAAAGGGTAATCATAATCATGATAAGTTTTATAAATATAATCATCACTACTTTTTATAGCATAAGTGTCATCACAATAATCATCATAAGTAGCAACTTTGTTCTCATCATAATCAATTGAAACCTCTTCCAAAATAGTGGAATCATTACTAAATAAAGTCATGACCTCTCCAAATCCACTTTCATAATTGTCACAATAATATTCAACACCCTCCAAAATAGTGGGATCATTACTTCCTAAAGTTGACACTCTTCCAAACCCACTTTCATCAATATAACCATCATAAATAGGAGGTATTCTATCATCATAAAAAATTTGCATATCAGAACTTGGGAGGTTAAATATATCATATTCATGAAACATAGCATCCCCAAGCTTGGGACAAACACTAATTGCAGCAAATAAATTCTCAAACATATCATTCTCATCAAACATAGCATCCCCAAGCTTGGGCCTTTTCATATCATAAGCATAATCACTCTCATCATTAATAGTATGGATAGCACCAATAGTATAGCAATTATCATCATCACAATGAGTAATAGGAGCAACCTCATTTGGGAGGGATACCTTTTTACCTTTGCTTCTACGTCTTTTCTTTTTCTTCTTCGTATCATGTGTGGGTTTAACCCTCTTTTTGGAGCTCCTTATTAATGAGATTGGTTGGATAGAAGGCTCCTCCTCGTTACCTGATTCATCATAAGAAAAAATAGGAGGATATTGGGAAGTCTCTTCCCTTTCATTAGTATTCTCTTCATATTCTAATTGTTTTCTTGACTTTATGTAATTGGCAATATAAGGATTTTCAATGCAATTCACCGCACAATACATATAAATTTCCTCTAGATCAAAATCAAGAACTTTGTCAAGGGCAAATTCTGGAATATCCTTAGTTATACGTTTCATTTCTTCATAACCCAGAAGCAAACTAAGTTCATTATGATGTGCAAGGGAAATCAAGTCATCACAATTTTTGGACACAATTCGATCATGAAACAATTTGCATTGGATATTTAAATGACCATGTTCATTGCAAAGTTCACAAGGATGGCTAAGAAAATTTAAATTTTCATCACAAACATCTAGCCTTTCTTGCAACCATTTAGTTTCTAAATACTTATGCCTCTTGCAAAATCTATCTTCCCTATTTGGTGTGTACTTGCAAACCATATGCACTCTACAAAAATTGACATGCTTATAAGAGACATTTTCATCATGACTAGTGTAATCATCATTAGTACTATGGATATTCAAAGAGTTTGTACTAACAACATTGCAATCATGCTCATCATTCAAAGATTTAGTGCCAAACATTTAAATGCATTCTTCTTCTAGCACTTGGGCACAATTTTCCTTTCCATCATTTTCACGAAAGATGTTAAAAAGATGAAGCATATGAGGCACCCTCACTAAACTAGTGATAAAACAAGAAACTAAAAGATTCAATTACAAGATCTAAAGATATACCATCAAGCGCTAACCTCCCCGGCAACGATGCCAGAAAAGAGCTTGATGTCTACTACACAACCTTCTTCTTGTAGACGTTGTTGGGTGTAGCGACCCGACCCGAATGGATCAAGTCTACTGTGCTCCGGTGTCATCCCCGGATCAGTAATGCTGACACCACACAGTACATCGAAGGATTTATAGCAGAGTGGCAATCACACACTTATTACATTGTTGTCTCAAAGAGAACTTATTACAATAAATATGGCTTAAGGCCATCTAATAACGATAACAGCGGAAGGCTCGGAAGATAAATAGGTCCATCAACTCCAACGGCATCACTGAGTATAGAACCACGACCTAAAAGCACCTTACTCGTCGTCTAAAAAGTCTGCAACATGAGAAGTTGCAGCCCGAAAACGGGTCAGCACATGGAATATGCTGGCAATGTAACACATAGAGAGTAATGGAATGAAACAGCTATACTACATGCATATATGGCTGGTGGAAAGCTCTATGGTTACAGTTTTGCATAAAGCCAGTTTTTCCCTACTGCAAAGGAATAAATTTATTTAACTATCATGGTAGTTGTTAAACATCGAGAATGGTTGACAGCATTCCGATCCCAATTAAGTAATTAAAACCCAACAACATTAATTAGAAGTAACGTGATGAGATTCACATGATATTCAAGTACTAGATACTCAAGTTGTCCATAACCGGGGACACGGCTAATCATGATTAGTTTGTACACTCTGCAGAGGTTTGCGCACTTTTCCCCACAAGACTCGATCGCCTCCGTTTGGTTTCTCGCACTACATGGTGTTTGAGAAGACGGATGACCGAGACACAGTCTTTCAGAAGCGCTAGCACCTTACGATGGATAGACCGGTACACCTACTTTCCCCTACATCTGCTAGTCTACCCTGTAAGAGTTCGCACGACTTAATCAACTATGCCAGAGCCCATAATGGCTTGTGGCTGCACACGGAAGTTACTAGCATGAATGATCTTATGATCCCTTTGAGCCTGGGTGGCGGTCCGAAATAAAAACAGGCAAGTCCTGATAGACATCAGGTGCCTCAATCCACCCAGATGTGTGTTCAAGTTGCCACCTTAGATAAACCCTTAATTATCAATCTCACATCTGTCATGGATATCACTCACCCAATCCACGTCTACTAGCATAGCATGGCATAATAAGCAAACGTAGAAGTAACTCCCAAAGGTTTGATAATAATACAGGTAATAGGTACTACCTCATCTACTTCCCATCCCACAATTTAATTAGATCATAATCATGCAATGCGAGAGGATTGATCTAATGCAATAAAACATGGGTTGTAGAAAAGGTATGATCAAAGTGTTACTTGCCTTGCTGATGATCCGCGAGACCTAGGGTTTCGAAGTAACAAGCGGCGCAATCCGGGTGATCTATCGCAGACAAACAACAAGCACACAATAAGTACTCATCTAATGCATAGGTAAAACTCGAACAAGAGAATGAACCAGAAAGTTCAACTTAAGAACTCCGGTTGCAAAGAAAGAAAGAACCGAACAGACGACGGAAAAACAAACGGCGGAAGAAAGCAACTCGGTTCTAGCAAGTTGAAACTAGGTCAAATTTTACTGTAGCAATGGCTTGTTCAAGTTGATTAGACAGAACGGTGGTTTCGAGACGAAACTCCAGGCGCTTGAATCACCTGATTCCGATAAACGAGCGGGAAGAAAGACTAGAACGAAGATCGGATCTGAGATCGCGATCGCGGAATAAATCCGACGAAAAGAAAGAGATGAACGGTTAAACGAACGGGCGTCGTTAACCGGGAAAAATCGGTGATCACGTGTTGAGACGAACGGTCCGAAAGAAGAATGAAAAGCGATCTAGGGTTTCGGAAGAAAACCGAAACAAAGCTGAAAGAAAAACCGGAAGAAAAAAGAGAAGAACCGGAACGGTTTTCTAGAAGAAAAACCGAACCGAGGAAAAGAAGAGGCGGCGCGGCTACCTCGGGAGGCGGGGCTCCGGGCGGCGGCTTAGGGCGGCGGTGGCGGCTTAAGGCGGCGGCGGCTTAGGGCTTAGGGTGGTGGAGGAAAAGAGAGGGGGGTGAGTATATATACTAGGAGGGGG
>NC_041390.1:235114569-235144517 GCF_002162155.2 Triticum dicoccoides
GGGGGGGGCGGCGGCCTAGAGTCCCGCTGGGACTCGGCTTCGCGCGAGGGGCTGGGGGCGGTGGCGACTGGCTGGGCCTTGGCCCGGCTGGCCTGGCGCGCGGGAGCTGCTCCTTTTTTTTCGGTTTCGCGCGCAGAAAAACAAAAGAAAAACTATCTAAACGAACTCCGAAAAATCTAAAGTAAATTTTCCCCGACTCCTAAAATGAGTCGAACAAAATGAACTTTTCTCCGGGCCTAAAATGCACTTTTTGAAAATGCGCATTTTTCCCTATCCAAATAAAAGCAAACAAAACTCCGGCAAAACCAAAACTTGACTTATTCATTAAATCTTCAGTTTTCCTAACTTTGAGAAAGTCATATTATTCCCTCTCTCATTTTTTTTTGATATTGGAAAAATAATTGAAGATGAAATAAATAAATCAAATGATCCTCTTTTCAAATTTGAGAAAACTCTCAAATATGAAAATAACAAAATCTCCAACTCTCTCCGAAGGTCCTTGAGTTGCGTGAAATTTCTAGGATCGACCAAAATGCAAGAAAATATGCTATGCATGATGATCTAGTGTATAACATTCCAAATTGCAAATTTGGGATGTTACATTGGGCCTCCAAGTGCAGAGGTTTGTAGGACAGTAGCAAATTTCCCTCCAGTGGATGACCTAAGGTTTATCAATCCGTGGGAAGCGTAGGATGGAGATGGTCTCTCTCAAACAACGCTGCAACCAAATAGCAAAGAGTCTCTTGTGTCCCTAACACACCCAATACAATGTTAAATTGTATAGGTGCACTAGTTCGGCGAAGAGATGGTGATACAAGTGCAATATGGATGGTAGATATAGGTTTTTGTAATCTGAAAATATAAAAACAGCAAGGTAACTAATGATAAAAGTGAGCGAAAACGGAATTGCAATGCGTTGAAACAAGGCCTAGGGTTCATACTTTCACTAGTGCAAGTTCTCTCAACAATAATAACATAATTGGATCATATAACTATCCCTCAACATGCAACAAAGAGTCACTCCAAAGTCACTAATAGCGGAGAACAAACGAATAGATTATTGTAGGGTACGAAACCACCTCAAAGTTATCCTTCCCGATCGATCTATTCAAGAGTCCGTAGTAAAATAACATGAAGCTATTCTTTCTGTTTGATCTATCCTAGAGTTCGTACTAGAGTAACACCTTAATACATAAATCAACCAAAACCCTAATGTCACCTAGATACTCCAATGTCACCTCAAGTATCCATGGGTATGATTATACGATATGCATCACACAATCTCAGGTTCATCTATTCAACCAACACAAAGAACTTCAAAGAGTGCCCCAAAGTTTCTACTGGAGAGTCGGACGAAAACGTGTGCCAACCCCTATGCATAAGTTCACAAGGTCACGGAACTCGCAAGTTGATCACCAAAACATACATCAAGTGGATCACGTGATATCCCATTGTCACCACAGATAAGCACGTGCAAGACATACATCAAGTGTTCTCAAATCCTTAAAGACCCAATCCGATAAGATAACTTCAAAGGGAAACTCAATCCATCACAAGAGAGTAGAGGGGGAGAAACATCATAAGATCCAACTATAATAGCAAAGCTCGCGGTACATCAAGATCTTGCCGAATCATGAACACGAGAGAGAGAGAGAGAGATCAAACACATAGTGATGACCCACAAGTGTAGGGGATCTATCATAGCTTTTCGATAAGTAAGAGTGTCGAACCCAACGAGGAGCAGAAGGAAATGATAAGCAGTTTTCAGTAAGGTATTCTCTGCAAGCACTGGAATTATCGGTAATAGATAGTTTTGTGATAAGGTAATTTGTAACGAGTAGCAAGCAATAAAAGTGAATAAGGTGCAGTAAGATGTCCCAATCCTTTTTGTAGCAAAGGACAAGCCTGGACAAACTCTTATATGAAGGAAAGCGCTCCCGAGGACACATGGGAATTATCGTCAAGCTAGTTTTCATCATGTTCATATGATTCGCATTCGGTACTTTGATAATTTGATATGTGGGTGGACCGGTGCTTGGGTACTGTCCTTACTTGGACAAGAATCCCACTTATGATTAACCCCCATTGCAAGCATCCGCAACTACAACAGAAGTATTAAGGTAAACATAACCATAGCATGAAACATATGGATCCAAAACAGCCCCTTACGAAGCAACGCATAAACTAGGGTTTAAGCTTCTGTCACTCTAGCAACCCATCATCTAATTATTACTTCCCAATGCCTCCCTCTAGGCCCAAACAATGGTGAAGTGTCATGTAGTCGACGTTCACATGACACCACTAGAGGGATGACAACATACATCTCATCAAAATATCGAACGAATACCAAATTCACATGACTACTTATAGCAAGACTTCTCCCATGTCCTCAGGAACAAACATAACTACTCACAAAGCATATTCATGTTCATAATCAGAGGGGTATTAATATGCATAATGGATCTGAACATATGATCTTCCACCAAATAAACCAACTAGCATCAACTACCATGAGTAATCAACACTACTAGCAACCCACAGGTACCAATCTGAGGTTTGGATACAAAGATTAGACACAAGAGATGAACTAGGGTTTGAGATGAGATGGTGCTAGTGAAGATGTTGATGGAGATTGACCCCCTCCCGATGAGAGGATCGTTGGTGATGACGATGGTGATGATTTCCCCCTCCCGGAGGGAAGTTTCCCCGGCAGAACAGCTCTGCCGGAGCCCTAGATTGGTTCCGCCAAGGTTCCGCCTCATGGCGGCGGAGTTTCTTCTCCAAAGCTTGCTTATTATTTTTTCTCGGATGAAAGACCTCATATAGCAGAAGATGGGCATCGGAGGGCCACCAGGGGGCTCACGAGGCAGGGGGGCGCCCAGGGGGGTAGGGCGCGCCCCCCACCCTTGTGGCCAGGGTGTGGGCCCCCTCTGGAACTTCTTTCTCCCAACATTTTTTATATATTCTGGAAATAACTTCCATGAAGTTTCAAGACTTTTGGAGCTATGCAGAATAGGTCTCTAATATTTGCTCCTTTTTCAGCCCAGAATCCCAGCTGCCAGCATTCTCCCTCTTCATGTAAACCTTGTAAAATAAGAGAGAATAGGCATAAGTATTGTGACATAATGTGTAATAACAGCCCATGATGCAATAAATATCGATATAAAAGCATGATGCAGAATGGACCTATCAACTCCCCCAAGCTTAGACCTCGCTTGTCCTCAAGCGAAAGCCGAAATCGAAAAATATGTCCACATGTTTAGAGATAGAGGTGTCGATAAAAATAAAATACGGACATGATGGCATCATGATCATTCTTAGAACAGCAACATATATATATATTGTCATATGATCTCTTATGCTAAAGTAACAATTCAATCACAATTTCAAGTATGAATCATAAACTTCATTGAGAACCAACAAACTCTAATCTCAGTCATTGAGGCAATTGCAATTTATCATAACATAGGAAAGAGTCAATATAAGAGCTTTTCAGCAAGTCCACATACTCAACCATCTTTTAGTCTTTCATAATTGCTAACACTCATGCGATATTTATGGTTATGAAGTGTTAATCGGACAGAGAGAAAGATAGGGGCTTATAGTTTTGCCTCCCAACTTTTTACCTCAAGGGTAATGTCAACAATAATAGTTCATGCAAACCCACATCCAATTATCCATATATATCAAGATCTTTCCAATACATTGTGCTTGCCAAAGGATAAAATGTAAGAAGTAAATGTGAAGATCACCATGACTCTTATATAAGGTAGAAGACAAAAGTAAAAGATAGGCCCTTCGCAGAGGAAAGCAGAGGTTGTCATGCGCTTTTATGGTTGGATGCACAAAATCTTAATGCAAAAGAACGTCACTTTATATTGCCACTTATGATATGGACCTTTATTATGCAGTCCGTCGCTTTTATTTCTTCCATATCACAATATCGTATAAAGCTTATTTTCTCCACATTAATAAATCATACATATTTAGAAGGCCATTTTTATTGCTTGCACCGATGACAACTTACTTGATGGATCTTACTCAATCCATAGGTAGATATGGTGGACTCTCATGGCAAAACTGGGTTTAAGGATATTTGGAAGCACAAGTAGTATTTCTACTTGGTGCAAAGAACTTGGCTAGCATGAGAGGGAAAGGCAAGCTCAACATGTTGGATGATCCATGACTATATAATTTATCTCAGATGTAAGAAAACATAACCCATTACGTTGTCTTCCTTGTCCAACATCAACTCTTTAGCATATCATACTTTAATGAGTGCTCACAATCATAAAAGATGTCCAAGATAGCATATTTATATGTGAAGACCTCTCTTTCTTTATTACTTCCTATTAATTGCAATGATGACCAAAACTATGTTTGTCAACTCTCAACAACTTTTAGTCATCATACTCTTTATATGTGAGCTCATTACTCTCCATAAGATCCATATGATCTCTTTATTTCTTTTTATTTCTTCTATTTTATTTTATTCCCTCAAGATCATAGCAAGGTAATCAAGCCCTTGACTCAACACTAATCTTTTATATATAGCTCACGGACTCGATTACATAGAAGGATCATAAAGCAAAACTCACAACTAGATCATACTAAAACTTTATTCTACTAGATCAAGATATTATCAAAAGGATCAAACTAAGAAAAACGGTAAAGGTAAAAGTGATGGTGATACGATACCGGGGCACTCCCCCAAGCTTGGCACTTGCCAAGGGGGGTGCCCATACCCATGTGATTATGTCTCCTTCCTCTGAGGTGGTGATGAAGGAGGTGTTGATGATGTAGGATTGTTGTCCATCTTCCAAGGCATAGGCTCACCATCATAGAAGGATGATTGAGTCTTCGGAATCCTCAAATCTGCAGCCAAACTCATCCTCTTGAATCTATATTCATACTCATAGTTTTGGTTTTGCAGGTCATAGATCTGGGCTTGGAGATGCTCGATTTTCTCGTGAAGCGTGAAGATGTCCTCCCCAATGTCCTTGGCGTCCAGCTTGTGCTTTTTGGTGAACTCCGTGATCATTATGTGATTGGAGTCAAGTCTACGCTCCACCATCTCCTGACACTTGAAAACTTGTTGCTCCATCGCCTCGAGCCTTGTCTCCACGCTTCCGGTCCTCCTCGGTCCCTCCACATCGCGGATGTGCAACAACCCCTCACGCATCTCAATGGTTTGAGGGTGTTGCAGCACTTCTGCGAGGTAGGGGTTGATGACCTTCTCGAAGAACTTGTCCTTCGGGGCACTTGAAGACGCCATGGCGATCTAGATCTGTCAAAAAAACAGCTTGAAACAAAGACAGGAGATATTTGCGTGATACGGTGGTCAAAACCTTCGGGAGATTATATAATGAACTTTTACTGACCAAAAGGACTATCATGCAAGAAAACGGAGTCCGTGGAGCACATGAGGTGCCCACGAGGCAGGGGGCGCGCCCTCCACCCTCGTGGAAGCCTTATGTCCTTTCCGGTCTGCTTCTTATTTTTCTATTTTCTTAAATATTCCAAAACGGAGAAACATTTCCATTAGGACTGTTTTGGAGTCGGTTTACTTACCATACCACGTACCTATTCCTTTTCGGGGTCTGAAACATTCCGGAAAGTGTCTCTTATGTATTCCTCCGGGGTTACGGTTCCAATAATATTAGTTTCAACATTTATGGGATTACCTGAGATATAATGTTTGATTCTTTGACCGTTCACCACCTTCGGATTTGTGGCTTCGAAGTTGTTGATTTTTATGGCACCGAAACAATAGTCCTCCTCGATGACGTAAGGACCTTCCCATTTAGAGAGGAGTTTGCCTGCAAAAAATCTCAAACGAGAGTTGTATAGCAATACATAATCACCTATATTTTAAACTCACGCTTTTGTATCCTTTTGTCATGCCATATTTTAACTTTTTCCTTAAACAGTTTGGCATTCTCATAGGCCTGGGTTCTCCATTCATCAAGTGAGCTAATGTCAAATAGCCTCTTTTCACCGGCAAGTTTGAAGTCATAGTTGAGCTCTTTGATAGCCCAATATGCCGTATGTTCTAGTTCGAGAGGTAAGTGACATGCTTTACCATAAACCATTTTATACGGAGACATACCCATAGGGTTTTTATATGCAGTTCTATAGGCCCATAATGCATCATCAAGTTTCTTGGACAAATTCTTTCTAGATCTATTAACAGTCTTTTGCAAAATTAATTTGAGCTCTCTATTACTCAATTCTACTTGACCACTAGACTGCGGGTGATAAGGAGATGCAATTCTATGATTAACATCATTCATAGCAAGCATTTTACGAAAGGCACCATGAATAAAATGTGAACCCCCATCAGTCACTAAATATCTAGGGACTCCAAACCTCGGAAAAATAACTTCTTTAAGCATCTTAATAGAGGTGTTATGATCAGCACTACTAGTTGGAATAGCTTCTACCCACTTAGTAACGTAATCAACAACAACTAAAATATGTGTATACCCATTAGAGGAAGGAAAAGGTCCCATATAATCAAAGACCCAAACATCAAATGGTTCAATAACAAGTGAATAATTCATAGGAATTTCTTGACTTCTACTAATATTACTGATTCTTTGACATTCATCACAAGACAAGACAAACTTACGGGCATCCTTGAAGAGAGTAGGCCAATAAAAACCGGATTGCAATACCTTATGCGCAGTTCTATCTCCAGCGTGGTGCCCTCCATAAGCCTTGGAGTGGCACTTTCGTAGGATCTGTTCCTGTTCATGCTCAGGTACACAACGTCTAATAATACCATCTACTCCTTCTTTATGAAGATGTGGGTCATCCCAAAAGTAATGTCTCAAATCATAGAAAAACTTTTTCTTTTGCTGGTATGTGAAACTAGGTGGTATGAATTTAGCAATAATGTAATTAGCATAATCAGCATACCATGGAGCAGTACGAGAAGCATTTATGACAGCTAATTGTTCATCAGGAAAGCTATCATCAATAGGTAGTGGGTCATCAAGAACATTCTCTAACCTAGACAAGTTGTCTGCAATGGGATTCTCAGCTCCCTTTCTATCAATAATATGCAAATCAAATTCTTGTAGCAGGAGAACCCATCTAATAAGTCTAGGTTTAGCATCTTTCTTTTCCATAAGGTATTTAATAGAAGCATGATTAGTGTGAATAGTTACTTTAGAATCAAAAATATAAGGTCTGAACTTATCACAAGCAAAAACAACTGCTAAAATTTCTTTTTCAATAGTAGCATAATTTCTCTGGGCACTATCTAGAGTTTTACTAGCATATTGGATAACATTCAGCTTCTTATCAACTCTTTGTCCTAGAACAGCACCTACAGCATAATCGCTAGCATCACACATAATTTCAATAGGTGGCTGAACAATAGGTGCAGAAATCAAAGCTTTCTTAAGTATTTCAAATCCTTCTACACACGCATCATCAAAGACAAAAGGAATATCTTTTTGTAATAGGTTAGTGAGAGGCCGAGAAATTTTTGAGAAGTCCTTAATGAACCTCCTATAAAAACCGGCATGACCAAGGAAACTTCTTATACCTTTGATGTCCTTGGGACACAGCATCTTTTCAATAGCATCAACTTTAGCTTTATCAACTTCAATACCTCTTTCAGAAATTTTATGCCCCAAGACAATACCTTCATTAACCATAAAGTGGCACTTCTCCCAGTTCAAGACAAGATTAGTTTCTTCACATCTCTGCAAAACTCGATCAAGGTTGCTCAAGCAATCATCAAAAGAGGATCCATAAATGGAGAAATTGTCCATGAAAACCTCACAAATCTTTTCACAGAAGTCAGAGAATATAGCCATCATGCATCTTTGAAAGGTAGCAGGTGCATTACATAAACCAAAAGGCATACGTCTATAAGCAAAAGTACCGAAAGGGCAAGTAAAAGTGGTCTTTGCTTGATCATCAGCTGACATGGGTATTTGAGAGAAGCCAGAGTAACCATCTAGAAAGCAAAAATGTGTATGTTTGGATAATCTTTCTAGCATTTGATCAATCAAAGGCAAAGGGTAATGATCTTTTTTAGTAGCTTTATTTAATTTGCAAAAATCAATTACCATCCTATAACCTGTAATAATTCTTTGTGGAATCAATTCATCTTTATCATTAGGAACGACAGTAATACCTCCCTTCTTAGGGACACAATGGACAGGACTTACCCACTGACTATCAGCAATGGGATAAATTATACCTGCCTCAAGGAGCTTTAATATTTCCTTTATTACCACTTCTTTCATCTTAGGATTCAGCCATCGTTGGTGATCAATAACTGGTTTGGCGTCTTTCTCCAAATTTATTTTGTGTTGACATAGAGTGGGACTAATGCCTTTAAGATCATCAAGAGTATATCCAATAGTAGCACGGTGCTTCTTTAGAGTTTTCAATAGTTTCTCTTCTTCATGCTCTGAAAGGTTAGCACTAATAATAACGGGGTATAGCTTCTTTTCACCAAGATAAGCATATTTAAGAGTATTAGTTAATGGTTTAAGCTCAAACACAGGATCACCCTTGGGTGGAGGAGGATCCCCTAGGATTTCAACAGGCAAGTTGTGTTTCGGAATAGGTCCCTATTTAAAGAATACTTCATCTATTTCCCTTCTTTCATTCATGAACAAATCATTTTCATGGTCTAGCAAATATTGTTCTAAAGGATCAGTAGGAGGCACGGCAATAGAAGCAAGACCAATAATTTCATCTTTACTAGGCAATTCCTCATCACGGGGTTGTCTACAAAACTTAGCAAAATTAAACTCATGAGACATATCCCCTAAACCAACAGAAACAATATCCTTATTGCAGTCTATCTTAGCATTAACAGTATTCAAGAAGGGTCTACCAAATATAATGGGATAAAAGCTATCTTGTGGGGAACCAAGAACAAGAAAATTAGCAGGATATTTAACCTTCCCACACAAGACTTCAACATCTCTAACAATCCCAATTGGTGAAACAGTATCTCTATTGGCAAGCTTAATGGTAACATCGATATCTTCTATCTCAGCGGGTGCAATATCATGCATAATTTCTTTGTATAAGGAATGAGGTATTGCACTTGCACTAGCACCCATATCACATAAGCCATGATAGCAATGATCTCCTATTTTAACAGAAATAACACGCATGCCTACATCAGGTCTATGTTTATTTTTAGTATCAGGTCTAGCAATTCTAGCAGTCTCATCACAGAAGTAAATAACATGCCCATCAATATTATTGGCCAAGAGATCTTTAACCATAGCAATATTAGGTTCAACTTTAACTTGCTCAGGGGGTTTGTCTGTCCTAATATTACTTTTATTGAGTACAGTTGAAACTTTAGCATAATCCTTTATTCTAACAGGGAAAGGTGGTTTCTCAACATAAGCAATATGAACAACAGGATCATTATAAGTGATAATCTTTTCTTCAACTTTAATAGGTGCAACTACTTTTACTTCAATGGGAGGATTATATTTAAACCACTTCTCCTTAGGGACATCAACATGAGTAGCAAATGATTCACAGAAAGAAGCTACTATCTCAGAGTCAAGTCCATATTTAGTGCTAAATTCATGGAAAGCATTGGTATCCATAAAAGATTTAACACAATCAAACTTAGGTGTTATACCTAACTCCTTACCTTCGTCGAGGTCCCAATCTTCAGAGTTTCGTTTAATTCTTTCCAATAAATCCCATTTGAATTCAATAGTCTTCATCATGATAGATCCAGTACAAGAAGTATCGAGCATGGAGCGATTACTGACAGAAAGTCGAGCATAAATTTTTTGAATAATCATTTCTCTTGAGAGCTCATGATTGGGGCATGAATATAACATTGACTTAAGCCTCCCCCAAGCTTGAGTGATGCTTTCTCCTTCGCGAGGCCAAAAATTATATATAATTACGATCACGATGAACAAGATGCATAGGATAAAACTTCTGGTGAAATTCCAATTTCAATCGCTTGTAGTCCCATGATCCCATATCATCACATATCCTATACCATGTCAATGCATCTCCCTTCAAATATAAAGGGAAAACCTTCTTCTTGATGACATCCTCGGGCATACCTTCAAGCTTAAATAATCCACAAACCTCATCCACATAGATTAAGTGTAAATCAGGATGCAATGTTCCATCTCCTGCAAATGGATTAGCTAGCAGTTTCTCTATCATACCTGAAGGAATTTCAAAGTACACATTTTCAGTAGGTTTAGTAGGTTGAGGGGTGGCTAATTGTGGTTCCGGACAAGGTGAAGATACCCCGAACAAACCCCTCAATGGATTATGTTCCATAGTAACAAGTGACAGTAAATTTCAGCACACTATATAAATTTTTTCTTTACCAAATTCCACCTACCAAAGGCGCTTCACTCCCCGGCAACGGTGCCAGAAAAGAGTCTTGATGACCCACAAGTGTAGGGGATCTATCATAGCTTTTCGATAAGTAAGAGTGTCGAACCCAACGAGGAGCAGAAGGAAATGATAAGCAGTTTTCAGTAAGGTATTCTCTGCAAGCACTGAAATTATCGCTAACAAATAGTTTTGTAATAAGGTAATTTGTAATGAGTAGCAAGTAATAAAAGTGAATAAGGTGCAGCAAGATGGCCCAATCCTTTTTGTAGAAAAGGACAAGCCTAGACAAACTCTTATATGAAGGAAAGCGCTCCCGAGGACACATGGGAATTATCGTCAAGCTAGTTTTCATCACGTTCATATGATTCATATTCGGTACTTTGATAATTTGATATGTGGGTGGATCGGTGCTTGGGTATTGTCCTTACTTGGACAAGCATCCCACTTATGATTAACTCCCATTGCAATCATCCGCAACTACAACAGAAGTATTAAGGTAAACCTAACCATAGCATGAAACATATGGATCCAAATCATCCCCTTATGAAGCAACGCGTAAACTAGGGTTTAAGCTTCTGTCACTCTAGCAACCCATCATCTAATTATTACTTCCCAATGCCTCCCTCTAGTCCCAAACAATGGTGAAGTGTCATGTAGTCGACGTTCACATGACACCACTAGAGGGATGACAACATACATCTCATCAAAATATCGAACGAATACCAAATTCACATGACTACTTATAGCAAGACTTCTCCCATGTCCTGAGGAACAAACGTAACTACTCATAAAGCATATTCATGTTCATAATCAAAGGGGTATTAATATGCATAATGGATCTGAACATATGATCTTCCACCAAATAAACCAACTAGCATCAACTACCAGGAGTAATCAACACTACTAGCAACCCACAGGTACCAATCTGAGGTTTGGATACAAAGATTGGATACAAGAGATGAACTGGGGTTTGAGATAAGATGGTGCCGGTGAAGATGTTGATGGAGATTGACCACCTCCCAATGAGAGGATCGTTGGTGATGACGATGGTGGTGATTTCCCCCTCTAGGAGGGAAGTTTCCCCGGCAGATAAGAAGGATGGCAAAGTGAACAAAGGCATATTTGATATACAGATTATTGATGTGTACTTTACTAGTGTTCATAGTAACCCCTAGGTATTTGATGCCGATTCAGTTGCTAAGATTAGTAACTCGAAACAGGAGTTACAGAATGAACATAGACTAATTGAGGGCAAAGTGACGATGTGTGTTGGAAGAGATTCCAAGGTTGATAAGATCTACCTTCGGGATTAGTGTTGAACCTAAATAAGTGTTATTTGGTGTTTGCGTTGAGCATAATATGATTGGATCATGTTTATTGCAAAACGGTTATTCATTTAAGTCAAAGAATAATTGTTGTTCTGTTTACATGAATAAAACCTTCTATGGTCATACACTTAAAATAAATGGTTTATTGAATCTCGACCGTAGCGATACACATATTCATAATATTGAAGCCAAAAGATGCAAAGTTAATAATGATATTACAACTTATTTGTGGCACTGCCGTTTAGGTCATATTGGTATAAAGCGCATGAAGAAACTCCATGCTGATGGGCTTTTGGAATCACTTGATTATGAATCATTTGATGCTTGTGAACCATGCCTCATGAGCAAGATGACTAAGACTCAGTTCTCCGGAACAATGGAGCGAACCACTGACTTATTGGAAATTATACATACTGATGTATGCGATCTGATGAGTGTTGAGGCTCGCGGCGGGTATCGTTATTTTCTGACCTTCACAGATGATTTGAGCAGATATGGGTATATCTATTTGATGAAACATAAGTCTGAAACATTGGAAAAGTTCAATGAATTTCAGAGTGAAGTGGAGAATCATCATAACAAGAAAATAAAGTTTCTATGATCTGATCGCGGAGACGAATATTTGAGTTACGAGTTTGATCTTCATTTGAAACGATGTGAAATAGTTTCGCAACTCACACCACCTGGAACACCACAGCGTAATGGTGTGTCTGAATGCCATAACCATACTTTATTAGATATGGTGCGATCTATGATGTCTCTTACCAATTTATCACTATCGTTTTGGGGTTATGCATTAGAGATAGCTGCATTCACATTAAATAGGGCACCATCTAAATCCATTAAGGCGACACCATATGAACTGTGGTTTAGCAAGAAACCTAAGCTGTCGTTTCTTAAAGTTTGGGGCTACGATGCTTATGTGAAAATGTTTCAAACTGATAAGCTCGAACCCAAATCAGAGAAATGCATCCTCATAGGATGCCCAAGAGAAACTGTTGGGTACACCTTCTATCACAGATCCAAAGGCAAGATATTTTGTTGCTAAGAATGGATCCTTTCTAGAGAAGGAGTTTCTCTCAAAAGAAGTGAGTGGGAGGAAAGTAGAACTTGATGAGGTAACTGTACCTGCTCCCTTATTGGAAAGTAGTTCATCATATTAATATGTTCCTGTGACTCCTACACCAATTAGTGAGGAAGCTAATGATGATGATCATGTAACTTCAGATCAAGTTACTACCGAACCTCGTAGGTCAACCAGAGTGAGATCTGCACCAGAGTGGTACGGTAATCCTGTTATGGAGGTCATGTTACTTGACCATGATGAACCTACGAACTATGAGGAAGCGATGATGAGCCCAGATTCTGCGAAATGGCTTGAGGCCATGAAATCTGAGATGGAATCCATGTATAAGAACAAAGTGTGGACTTTGATTGACTTGCCCGATGATCGGCAAGCCATAGAAAATAAATGGATCTTCAAGAGGAAGACGGACGTTGATAGTAGTATTACTATCTACAAAGCTATACTTGTCGAAAAAGGTTTTTGACAAAGTTCAAGGTGTTGACTACGATGAGATTTTCTCACTTGTAGCGATGCTTAAGTCTGTCTGAATCATGTTAGCAAATTGCCACATTTTATGAAATCTAGCAAATGGATGTCAAAACTACATTCCTTAATGGATTTCTTAAAGAAGAGTTGTATATGATGCAACTAGAAGGTTTTTTCGATCCTAAAGGTGCTAACAAAATGTGCAAGCTCCAGCGATCCATCTATGGACTGGTGCAAGCATCTCGGAGTTGGAATATACGCATTGATGAGTTGATCAAAGCATATAGTTTTTTACAGACTTGCGGTGAAGCCTATATTTACAAGTGAGTGGGAGCACTACAACATTTCTGATAAGTATATGTGAATGACATATTGTTGATCGGAAATAATGTAGAATTTTCTGGAAAGCATAAAGGAGTATTTGAAAGGAGTTTTTCAAAGAAACACCTCGGTGAAGCTGCTTACATATTGAGCATCAAGATCTATAGAGATAAATCAAGACGCTTGATATATTTTTCAATGAGTACATACCTTGACAGGATTTTTGAAGTAGTTCAAAATGGAACAGTCAAAGAAGGAGTTCTTGCATGTGCTGCAAGGTGTGAAGTTGAGTAAAGACTCAAAACCCGACCACGGCAGAAAATAGAAAGAGAATGAAAAGTCATTCCCTATGCCTCGGTCATAGGTTCTATAAAGTATGCTATGTTGTGTACCAGACCTATTGTTTACCTCACCAAGAGTTTGGCAAGAGGGTACAATAGTGATCCAGGAGTGGATCACTGGACAGCGGTCAAAATTATCCTTAGAGGACTAAGGAAATATTTCTTGGTTATGGAGGTGATAAAAGAGTTCGTCGTAAAGAGTTACGTCGATGCAAGCTTTTGACACTGATCTAGATGACTCTAAGTCTCGATCTAGATACATATTGAAAGTGGGAGCAATTAGCTAGAGTAGCTCCGTGCAGAGTATTGTAGACATAGAAATTTGCAAAATACATACGGATCTAAATGTTGCAGACCCGTAGACTAAACTTCTCTCACAAGCAAAACATGATCACTCTTTGGGTGTTAATCACATAGTGATGTGAACTAGATTATTGACTCTAGTAAACCCTTTGGGTATTAGTCACATGGAGATGTGAACTAATCACATAATGATGTGAACTACTGGTGTTAAATCGCATGACGATGTGAACTAGATTATTGACTCTAGTGCAAGTGGGAGACTGAAGGAAATATGCCCTAGAGGTAATAATAAAGTTATTATTAATTTCCTTATATCATGATAAATGTTTATTATTCATGCTAGAATTGTATTAACTAGAAACTTAGTACATGTGTGAATACATAGACAAACAGAGTGTCACTAGTATGCCTCTACTTGACTAGCTCGTTGAATCAATGATGGTTATGTTTCCTGACCATAGACATGAGTTGTCATTTGATTAACGGGGTCACATCATTGGGGAATGATGTGATTGACTTGACCCATCTGTTAGCTTAGCACGATGATCGTTTAGTTTGTTGCTATTTCTTTCTTCATGACTTATACATGTTCCTATGACTATGAGATTATGCAACTCCCGGATATCGGAGGAACACTTTGTGTGCTACCAAACATCACAATGTAACTGGGTGATTATAAAGGTGCTCTACAGGTGTCTCCGATGGTACTTGTTGAGTTGGCATAGATCGAGATTAGGATTTGTCACTCCGATTGTCGGAGAGGTATCTCTGGGCCCTCTCGGTAATGCACATCACTATAAGCCTTCCAAGCAATGTGACTAATGAGTTAGTTGCGGGATGATGCATTATGGAACGAGTAAAGAGACTTGCCGGTAACGAGATTGAACTAGGTATTGAGATACCGACGATCAAATCTCGGGCAAGTAACATACCGATCACAAAGGGAACAACGTATGTTATTATGCGGTTTGACTGATAAAGATCTTCATAGAATATGTAGGAACCAATATGAGCATCCAGGTTCCGCTTTTGGTTATTGACCGGAGATGAGTCTCGGTCATGTCTACATAGTTCTCGAGCCCGTATGGTCCGCACGCTTAACGTTCTGTGGCGACTTGTATTATGAGTTATGTGATTTGATGATCGAAGTTTGTTCGGAGTCTCGGATGAGATCGGGGAAATGACGAGGAGTCTTGAAATGATCGAGAAGTAAAGATCGATATATTGGAAGGCTATATTCGAACATCGGAAAGGTTTCAAGTGATTCGGGTATTTTTCGGAGTACCGGAGAGTTACGGGAATTCGTATTGGGCCTTAATGGGCCATTTTGGAAAGGAGAGAAAGGCCTCAAGGGTGGCCGCGCCCCTTCCCCATGGACTGGTCCAAATTGGACTAGGGAAAGGGGGCGCCCGCTTCCTTCCATCTCCTTCTCCCTTCCCTTTTTCCTATTCCATGTGGGAGGTGGAATCCTACTAGGACTAGGGAGTCCTAGTAGGACTCCACACTTTGGGCGCGCCCTATAAGGGTCGGCCTCCTCCTCCCTCCATCCTTTATATATGTGGCCAGGGGGCACCCCATAGAAACACAAGTTGATCATTGATCCCTTAGCCATGTGTGGTGCCCCCCTCCACCATAATCCACCTCGGTCATATCGTCGTAGTGCTTAGGCGAAGCCCTGCACCAGTAGCTTCATCATCACCATCATCACGCCGTCGTGCTGACAAAGCTCTCCCTTGACACTCAACTGGATCAAGAGTTTGTGGGACGTCACCGAGCCGAACGTGTGCAGATCGCGGAGGTGTCGTACTTTCGGTACTAGGATCGGTCGATCGTGAAGATGTACGACTACATCAACCGCATTGTCATAACGCTTCCGCTTACGGTCTACGAGGGTACATGGACAACACTCTTCCCCTCTCGTTGCTATGCATCACCATGATCTTGCGTGTGCGTAGGATTTTTTTTGAAATTACTATGTTCCCCAACAGCTGCGGTAATTTTTTTGGCCGAATTGGGACAAGATTTGGTGTAAGCTTCTTGCAAACTGGAGCTTCCCTCAAGAAGGCTCGTGGTTCCGAGAGAGAACATGTCACCTCATATGCGAAACGACATACGTACACTGCCTTCTCCCGCCTTAATTCTTTTGCACATCTAGATTAGACCAAATAGAAGTACCTTGCTAAATTTTGGAATTATTCCAGGCTCATTTCGCTTTTTTTATACATTAATTAAGTTTCTGGGCATTTAATGTGCACAATTCAAATTTGAACTACAAGCACAGGCTCCAGTGCACCAAAGTTGTTTGAAAAATCACATGTGTGTCCTTAGGTGAATTTCTAGGTCCCATGCAAGAGATTGGAGTGAAATTCAAATATCTGGGAGTCGTGGCTTGGCCGGAAAGATTGAGAAACTTGGTTTTTTAATTCCTGTTATTCCAAAACACGCCTGAAAATCAAGAAACTTGGCATGGTGTCATGACATCGCACCAACATGTTGCGGTAATTTTTTTGGCCGAATTGGGACAAGCTTTGGTGTAAGCTTCTTGCAAACCGGAGCTTCCCTCAAGAAGGCACGTGGTTCCGAGAGGGAACGTGTCACCTCCGTGTGCGAAACAACATACGTACACTGCATTCTCCCACCTTATTTTTTTACATAGCTAGATTAGACCAAATAGAAGTAACGTGCTAAATTTTGGAATTATTTCGGGCTCGTTTCGCCTTTTTATAAATTAATTGAGTTTTGGGGCATTTAATGTGCATAATCCAAATTTGAACTACAAGCACATGCTCCAGTGCACCAAAGTTGTTTGAAAAATCACATGTGTGTCCTTGGGTGAATTTCTAGGTCCCATGCAAGAGATGGGAGTGAAATTCAAACATCTGGGCGTCGTGGCTCGGCCGGAAAGATTGAGAAACTTGGTTTTTTAATTCCTATAATTCCAAAACACGCCTGAAAATCATGAAACTTGGCATGGTGTCATAACATGGCACCAACATGCTGCGGTAATATTTTTTGCCAAATTGGGACAAGCTTTGGTGTAAGCTTCTTGCAAACCGGAGCTTCCCTCAAGAAGGCTCGTGTTTCCGAGAGGAAACGTGTCACCTCCGTGTGCGAAACGACATACGTACACTGCCTTCTCCCGCCTTATTTTTTTATACAAAGCCAGCTTAGACCAACTAGAAGTAACATGCTAAATTTTGGAATTATTCTGGGTTCGTTTGGCCCTTTTTATACATTAATTGAGTTTCCGGGCATTTAATGTGCATAATTCAAATTTGAACTACAAGCACATGCTCAAGTGCGCCAAAGTTGTTTGAAAAATCACATGTGTGTCCTTGGGTGAATTTCTAGGTCCTATGCAAGAGATGGGAGTGAAATTCAAACATCTGGGCATCATGGCTCGGCCAGAAAGATTGAGAAACTTGGTTTTTTAATTCCTGTAATTCCAAAGCACGCCTGAAAATCATGAAACTTGGCATGGTCTCATGACATGGCACCAACATGTTGTGGTAATTTTTCTGTCTGATTTGCGAAGGCCCACACATTAATAATCAACAAAGTCATTTTGGAACAAGTGTTGTCACATTACAAATCGGAAACACAAGTATTATTGAAACCATGGGCGTTCGACTTACCAATTACGTGCGACCACGCGTCCCCTTTTTTATTGGCTAGGAGGAGCCATGCGGGGTAGCTATTTGAGTACGGGAGGCGTGCGATCAGACCCCTGCGCGTGCTCATCGGGAGGAGAGCCCTTTGACAGCTACCCGCCGAGCACCTCCCTCCCAACGTCTCCGTTAATGGCGCTTGAGCACCTGTTCTACGGTGTGGCTATGCCTCACTAGATCGAGATTTAAGAGAGAAAAATGAAAATCTGAAAAGAAAGTTTTGCACGGATTTTGATGTAAGATCCGACGGACCTATATAGCATCGACTGCGACTTATAGCAAGCATGATGAATATAAGGATGATGACAATGGATAATGATTGTCTTACATATTTAGAAACATAATTTAAAAAAGCCACATATGGAAACGCTCAAAATACACGAGGGCAAAAGAAGAAGGAAGATAACGATCTGGCTTGCTGATCTCTACTTTCTTGATGCGTTGCTGCAGGCCGCGGGAACTAGTCTCCGTGGCGAGCCGTGACGGGCAGAATTTTGGAAATTTCTCTGAAACCTCCTCGCCCGCGCGATAGCCTGCTCTGCCCTCGAGGTCTCTGAATCGATTCCTCGCCGCCAGCAGCCTCCTGTCGCTGGTCTCCACCGCCGTCAACGGATTTCTGCCCTGCCGTTGCCGCCGTAGCGAGTCTCCGCCGAACTAGGGTATGGACTCGATCATTGTGCTATTCCTCAATCTGATTCCTAGCACATTGTGATCATCATGAATCTTGCCACGATTGATAAACTTCTATCCAGTCAAAACGCTCGTAGATTAGGTTTAATTCGAAAATTTTAGGGTTAGGTTTCCGCCGAAACCATCTCGGACCCACCGAGTTGAAAAACTCGGTCCCACCGATCTGGCTTTTGCCATTGCACAAGTTAAACTCGGTCTGACCGAGAATAACTTATCGGTGCGACCGATTTTGGAATTCTGTGAAACCCTAGCAGTCTCGGTGCCACCGAACTGTGACTCAGTCTGACCGAGTTCACCAGTTCTGGTGCCAAAACTACTTCGGTGTCACCGAGTTTGAAAATCGGTAGATCCGAGATGCTTTCTGTGGAAAACTAAAACTAAGTTTTTGAATTAATCTTTTGCAAAAATCTCTGCTTTTTGTGATGCTCATCCACTCTATCTCTTCTGTAATCTATTCACAGGGTCAGCAGTCAGTTTGCAACATGTCTGATCAAAGTGACAGCCAGAACCTCTCAGAGCAGCAAGTTGTGATGAGTGAGGGCACTAGCCCCTCAAGTTCTTCTGATGATGGCAGCAGGAGCACACCCAGCAATCTGCCTAAGGCTGCCACATGTCAAAGGAAGAAGAGAATGTCTGATTCTGAGAATGAAGACTATGTGGCAGAGGAAGAGGCCACTTCCAAGAGGGTTGAGCCAGCTCAAGGCTCAAAGCCAGGCCTGAAAATCAAGAGGCCAGCAGGCAGGCAGCCAATGTCAAAGGCTAGAGCCTCAACTGAGAAGCCTGCACCTGCTCCCATTGAGCCCATTGCTGCTGAGGGTAAGAAGAGGAAAGAGAGGGTAAAGAAGACTGTAGCCAAAGTGCTTGGGAGAGCCTCCATCATGGTAGAAGAGGAGGAGGAAGAAGAGGTTGCTGCACCAGCACCCAAGGCAGCCAAACTTATGGGAGATGCCATAAGGTCAGGGAGAGCTGCATCCAAGCCCAAGGAAGCTCCTAAGGCTGCATCTAAGCCTAAGACAGCTCCAAAGAGAAACACAAGGAGTATACCTGCTGCAGAAAAGAACAAGGCCCCAGTGCCTGAAGCTATTGAAGAAGAGGAAGAGAGTGTCCTTCGGAAGCTCAAGCCCAAGATCCCAGACCACAACGATGCTCATCCTGTGGCTGATGACATGAAGCTCAGGAGAGACTCAGGGCTCAGGAAATGGAGAGAAGCAGATCCATATGCCTCTAGGAGAAGGACTGCCGTGGACTACAGATTTCACACAAAGGAGCAACAAGATTTTTATGAGACTGTTTTGCTTGACAAGAAGCCAATCGTTTGTGACATGAGATGGGTCGACTGGACCTATATCAAGGAGAATGAAGAGCACTATCCAGGAGTTTAGGACAGCTTCAGAGCGTGTGGAGTAGAGGACTTTGTTGGGCAGAAGCTCACAAAGTGGAACGAGGAACTCATCATGCAGTTCTACTCCACAGCTCACTTTTATCCGGATGGAAGGATTACATGGATGTCAGAGGGTACAAAGTACTAATCTACAGTGGCTGAGTGGGCACAGATCATCAATGCCCCAGAAGAGCAAGATGAGAACTTGGACATCTATGCCAAGAAGAAAATGGACCATAACTCCATGTCCAACATGTACAAGGAAATTCCCAATGAAGCTCTTGACACATTCAAGTTTGGCTCAGTGCACTATCTGCTCTCAGGATTGCCTACTATCAATTGGATACTAAGGCACACTCTGTTGTCTAAGTCTGGAGATCACAAGATGATCAGAGGTCACGCGATCAACCTACTTCATGTCTTTGACGTGCCTCAGAAATTCAAGGTCATGAGTCTCATTGTGGAAACCATTAAGAGGACAGCTGCAGATCAAAAGAGGAGCTGTGGATATGCCCCTCAGATTCAGGAGCTCATCAACTCCAAGATGGGCACGGGAGTATATCTTTTGGATAAGGAACACCTGCCCATCCGTCCAGATTTTGAGAACAATGAAGTTGTGATGACAGAGAATGAGCCATCGTCTGCACAAGCATTTGCAAAGAAGGAGAAGGCGAAGAAGGAGAAAGCTGCCAGGATGCCTACTCAAGAGGAGGCATCTGAGTACTTCTTGAAGACCAAACAAGAGTAGCTCAGTTACTTGATTGCATCCTCGCTGAGAATTGAGCAAAGTCTAGCCAACCTCACTAAAAATCAGCAGAGCCTAGAGAGGATCATGGAACAGAAGTTCTATGACTTGGATGTCAAGGTAACAGAAGTCCAGTCTGTAGTGGAGCAGCTCCAGGAGGACATGAATGAGAGGAGAGGCAGGACCACAACTCATGCTTTTTCTAGAGTGCCACGAGGTCCGAGGTCGTCTGCACTGCCAGTTGCTGACAGCAGAGCTACAATGTCTGCACCAGCCACAGCCTCAGCTCCAGCGTCTACCTCAGCTCCAACTCCAGCGACTACTTCAGCATCTACCAAAGCCTTCGTCCTTGGAGTGATCCGGACTCCACCACCACCTGAAGATCAAGCCTGAGCGACGACTTAGCACTATGCATTTTCTAGGAACTTTTTGGTAACTTGTTGCCAAAGGGGGAGAAGATGTATAGATCATAGGCTTCGAGAGAGAGAGTGTTGCTTCTCTCTCTTTTTTTATTTGGTGGTCTTTTTGAACTTTTTCTGCTTTTGAGTGCTTGATACTATGTCATTATTTGTGAGACATCGATGATCATGTGTTTGATCATAAGCTACACTTAATGTTTGCTTAATGCTTGCTCAAATATTATCATGCTATCTATCGTTTGTGATCATTCACTATTCTTGGTGATGAGTGCATGTATTTCATTCTTATCATTTTGAGCGCTCCACCAAGATGTATGTGACATGGAAGAGTAACCCATGACTCTAACTCTTTGTGCATTTGCAGTCCAAAGCAAATTTTATATATGCACAAATTTAGGGGGAGCTCTTACTTATCACATACTTCTCAAAGCGACGATATACTTCATGCTTATTATCATTTGTCGAAGCTTTGATCTATATGTTGTCATCAATTACCAAAAAGGGGGAGATTGAAAGTGCAACTATCCCTAGGTGGTTTTGGTAATTCATAACAACATATAGCTCATTGAGCTAATGCTATTCCAAGATGATTATTTCAGGAAAGCTCAATGATTGGCATGGCATGGATATGAAAGTGGAACCCTCAAAATGCTAAGGAAAATGGATTGGCTCAAGCTCAAAAGCTCAAGACTCTTCATTTCATATTTTAGTGATCCAAGATCACATTGAGTCCATAGGAAAAGCCAATACTATTAAGGAGGGATGAGGTGTTGCTTAATGAGCCTCTTGCTTCATGTGCTTAATGATATGCTCCAAAACCCTCAACTACTTTCCCATATCCACATATGACCTAAACTCTAAGCCAAACTCGGTCCTACCGATTTTTCCTATCTGGCGCCACCGAGTTTCAATTGTCATTAGCCACTGTCAAACCCTAGCAATTCGGTCCTACCGATAAGGATCTCGGTCCCACCGAGATGGGGTTGCAAACTCTCTGTTTCCCTTTCGTAACTTTTCTGTCCCACCGAAAGAGCGAATCAGTCCCACTGATATTGCAATGTAAACTCAGCGTTTCCCCTTTGTAACTTTTCTGTCTCACCGAGTTCCACTCGGTCCCACCGAAAGAGCAAATCGGTCCCACCAAGTTTTCCTGACCAACTCTCTAGTTAGCTAATTACCAAACTCGGTCTCACCGAGTTTGTGTAATCGGTCTCACCGAGATTACGTTATGCCCAAACCCTAACCGAATCGGTCCTACCGAGTTGCATGTCAGTCCCACCGAAATTCCTAACGGTCACTAGGTTTACTACTTCGGTCAGACCGAGTTTATTCATTCGGTCCCACCGAGATTGGAAATCTATGTAACGGTTGGATTTTGAGTGGAGGCTATATATACCCCTCCACCTCCTTCTCATTCTATGAGAGAGCCATCAGAACACACACATCATTCCTACTCATATGTTCTGAGAGAAAACCACCTACTCATGTGTTGAGATCAAGACATTCCATTCCTACCATATGAATCTTGATTTCTAGCCTTCCCAAGCTGCTTTCCACTCAAATCTTCTTTCCACCAAATCCAAATCCTATGAGAGAGAGTTGAGTGTTGGGGAGACTATCATTTGAAGCACAAGAGCAAGGAGTTCATTACCTACACACCATTTGTTACTTCTTGGAGAGTGGTGTCTCCTAGATTGGCTAGGTGTCACTTGGGAGCCTCCGACAAGATTGTGGAGTTGAACCAAGGAGTTTGTAAGGGCAAGGAGATCGCCTACTTTGTGAAGATCTACCGCTAGTAAGGCAAGTCCTTCGTGGGCGTTGGCCATGGTGGGATAGACAAGGTTGCTTCTTCGTGGACCCTTTGTGGGTGGTTGCTTCTTCGTGGACCCTTCGTGGGTGGAGCCCTCCGTGGACTCGCGCAACCATTGCCCTTGGGTGGAGCCCTGTGTGGACTCGCGCAACCGTTACCCTTCGTGGGTTGAAGTCTCCATCAACGTGGATGTAGGATAGCACCACCTATCTGAACCACGGGAAAAACATCCGTGTCTCCAATAGCGTTTGAAATCTCCAAACCCTTCCCTTTATATTCTTGCAAGTTGCATGCTTTACTTTCCGCTGCCAATATACTCTTTGCATGCTTGCTTGAATTGTGTGATGATTGCTTGACTTATCCTAGAATAGCTAAAATCTGCCAAGAACTAAAATTGGGAAAAGGTTAAGTTTTTATTTGGTCAAGTAGTCTAATCACCCCCCCCCTCTAGACATACTTCGATCCTACAAGTGGTATCAGAGCCTTGGTCTCCATTTGCTTGATCTCCATAGCTTTTGGTGGGCATAGCCTTGGTTTCACAACCTAGGAGAGTATGGCATCTAGCGAGGGAAATTATCACCGTAGAGGTCCTTACTTTGATGGTACTAATTTTGCTAGTTGGAAGCATAAAATGAAAATGCATATTCTTGGACATAACCCCGCCGTTTGGGCTATTGTGTGTGTTGGCTTGCAAGGTGACTTCTTTGATGGGAAAGAACCAAACCATGAAGCTACCGCGGATGAGTTGAAGATTTTGCAATACAATGCTCAAGCTTGTGATATTCTCTTCAACGGATTGTGCCCCGAAGAATTCAACAAAATCAGCCGCCTTGAGAATGCAAAGGAAATTTGGGACACTTTGATTGATATGCACGAAGGTACCGACTCCGTCAAGGAATCCAAGTTGGATGTGCTTCAAAGCCAACTTGACAAGTTCAAGATGAAGGATGGTGAAGGTGTCGCCGAAATGTACTCTAGGCTTGCTCTCATCACAAATGAGATTGCCGGCTTAGGAAGTGAAGAGATGACCGATAAATTCATCATCAAGAAGATCCTAAGAGCCTTGGATGGAAAATATGATACCGTGTGCACATTGATCCAAATGATTCCCAATTACAAAGATCTCAAGCCAACGGAGGTGATTGGAAGGATTGTTGCTCATGAGATGTCACTTAAGTATAAAGAGGAACTTCACAACAAATCAAGTGGTGCCTACAAAGCCTCATGTGAAGCCCCTACATCATCAAGTGAGAAACAAGACTTCAATGAAGAATTGAGCTTAATGGTGAAGAACTTCAACAAGTTCTACAAGAGTAGAAGCAAAGATAGAAGCTCCAAGTCAAGGTCCTACAATGACAAAAGATCTTCTAGTCGAGAGCGAAACTGCTACAATTGTGGAAGACCCGGACACTATTCCAATGAGTGTACGGCTCCCTACAAGAGAAGAGAAGATTCTCCAAAAAGAAGAAGCAAAGGATCACCACCAAGAGAGAGAAGGAGTAGAGATGATCGTTATGAACGAAGATACTCACGGAGGAGCAAGGATTCGGAAAGGAAGGAAAAAATCATCAAGGAGCTACACAAGACGAAGACATCAAGCTCATGTTGGTGAATGGGTATCCGGCTCCGACTCCGACAGCCACTCCGAGAGAAGTTATCACTCCGACTCCGAAGATACTCAAGATGAAGGTGTTGCCGGTCTAGCACTTGTGTCAACCAACTCCTACGACATATTTGACTCACCAAATGAAGGAATTGGAAGATGCTTCATGGCCAAAGGTCCTAAGGTAACACACCCCGAGTATGTTGATTTTAATAGTGATGAAGATGACTTGTTAGGTGATGATTTGATTGGTGACAACTCTAGTGATGAATACTATGATGAAAGACCAATTAATCATGCTAATCAAGATAAAACGAATGACAATGATAAGGAGAAGATTGAGGCTCTAACTAAAGAACTAAAAACTCTTAAGTTAGCTCATGACACTATCTTCGAAGATCATCGAGAACTTTTAAGGGCTCATGAGAAGCTACGCTTTGAAAAACTCAATCTTGAGCAAGAGCATGAGTTCTTAAAGGCAATCAATGATGATCTCCGCAAGAAAAGTTCTTCTTACATTGCCAAGCGTTTACTCTTATCCACTTACATGCCTCAAGTCAAGTCTAGTAACAAGAAAGATTCTTCCTCTAGCAGTAACAATGACCATGCTAAATCCAATATTGTTGCTTCTAGTAGTTCTCTTGATTCCACTAATGATTCTCTTAGCCAAGTTACACTTGAGCAAGAAAATAGCTTATTGAAGGGAATTATAGAGAAAGGAGTGTACAAGAGCCTTGCCGGGAGTAAGCAATTCGAGGAAATTGTGCGCAAGCAAGGAATGCACCGGAAGAATCAAAGTGTTGGTTTTGAACGAAAGTTCAATGCCAATGGAGTTGAATGGGAAGAAGATCAATACCCCAAGACGAAGTTTGTCCCTCAACAAGAGAAGTATACTTCTTTCAAGGGGACACAAGCTCAAGATGATCTTCCACCACAAGACTATGAGCAAAAAGGCAAGGACAAGCTTCAAGAGGAAATTGATGCATTTGAAGAAGCTCCTAAGACCTTAGTCAAGTGGATTCCCAAGACTACTTCAAGTTCCACTTCATCGAGTACGACTACAACTCCAAGGATTCCCATCAAGATGATGTGGATCCAAAATAAGAAGAACTAGAGAGTTCTCGAGGGTGAGTCCGCCAACATACTTCACTCTTATCATTTTGGCAAGAACAAGTGCAATCAACTTCCACATCTTGCACTAGTTCAAGGAGTCACAAACCCTCTTATCACATACTTCTCAAAGCGACGATATACTTCATGCTTATTATCATTTGTCGAAGCTTTGATCTATATGTTGTCATCAATTACCAAAAAGGGGGAGATTGAAAGTGCAACTATCCCTAGGTGGTTTTGGTAATTCATAACAACATATAGCTCATTGAGCTAATGCTATTCCAAGATGATTATTTCAGGAAAGCTCAATGATTGGCATGGCATGGATATGAAAGTGGAACCCTCAAAATGCTAAGGAGAATGGATTGGCTCAAGCTCAAAAGCTCAAGACTCTTCATTTCATATTTTAGTGATCCAAGATCACATTGAGTCCATAGGAAAAGCCAATACTATTAAGGAGGGATGAGGTGTTGCTTAATGAGCCTCTTGCTTCATGTGCTTAATGATATGCTCCAAAACCCTCAACTACTTTCCCATATCCACATATGACCTAAACTCTAAGCCAAACTCGGTCCTACCGATTTTTCCTATCCGGCGCCACCGAGTTTCAATTGTCATTAGCCACTGCCAAACCCTAGCAATTCGGTCCTACCGATAAGGATCTCGGTCCCACCGAGATGGGGTTGCAAACTCTCTGTTTCCCTTTCGTAACTTTTCGGTCCCACCGAAAGAGCGAATCGGTCCCACCAAGATTGCAATGTAAACTCAGTCTTTCCCCTTGTAACTTTTCGGTCTCACCGAGTTCCACTCGGTCCCACCGAAAGAGCAAATCGGTCCCACCGAGTTTGCCTAACCAACTCTCTGGTTAGCTAATTACCAAACTCGGTCTCACCGAGTTTGTGTAATCGGTCTCACCGAGATTACGTTATGCCCAAACCCTAACCGAATCGGTCCTACCGAGTTGCATGTCAGTCCCACCGAAATTCCTAACGGTCACTAGGTTTACTACTTCGGTCAGACCGAGTTTATTCATTCGGTCCCACCGAGATTGGAAATCTGTGTAACGGTTGGATTTTGAGTGGAGGCTATATATACCCCTCACCTCCTTCTCATTATATGAGAGAGCCATCAGAACACACACATCATTCCTACTCATATGTTCTGAGATAAAACCACCTACTCATGTGTTGAGATGAAGACATTCCATTCCTACCATATGAATCTTGATTTCTAGCCTTCCCAAGCTGCTTTCCACTCAAATCTTCTTTCCACCAAATCCAAATCCTATGAGAGAGAGTTGAGTGTTGGGGAGACTATCATTTGAAGCACAAGAGCAAGGAGTTCATTACCTACACACCATTTGTTACTTCTTGGAGAGTGGTGTCTCCTAGATTGGCTAGGTGTCACTTGGGAGCCTCCGACAAGATTGTGGAGTTGAACCAAGGAGTTTGTAAGGGCAAGGAGATCGCCTACTTCGTGAAGATCTACCGCTAGTGAGGCAAGTCCTTCGTGGGCGTTGGCCATGGTGGGATAGACAAGGTTGCTTCTTCATGGACCCTTTGTGGGTGGTTGCTTCTTCGTGGACCCTTCATGGGTGGAGCCCTCCGTGGACTCGCGCAACCGTTGCCCTTGGGTGGAGCCCTGTGTGGACTCGCGCAACCGTTACCCTTCGTGGTTGAAGTCTCCATCAACGTGGATGTAGGATAGCACCACCTATCCGAACCACGGGAAAAACATCCATGTCTCCAATAGCGTTTGAAATCTCCAAACCCTTCCCTTTATATTCTTGCAAGTTGCATGCTTTACTTTCCGCTGCCAATATACTCTTTGCATGCTTGCTTGAATTGTGTGATGATTGCTTGACTTATCCTAGAATAGCTAAAATCTGCCAAGAACTAAAATTGGGAAAAGGTTAAGTTTTTATTTGGTCAAGTAGTCTAATCACCCCCCCTCTAGACATACTTCGATCCTACACCTACTTCGCCAGAGAGAGGAGCGAGGCACCACGCCGCCGCGCCTCCTTACCATGGCCTCCTCCTCGCCTTGAAGCCCCGGCGCCCCTGCAGTTTCTCCTCCTCCGCCAGGCGCCGGAGGCCACCGCCCTGCACCAGCGCCGCCTCCAGCAGCCTCCTCCCCTCGCGTTCCTGCCTTGCCCCGCCATGAACACCGCAAGACCTCGCCGCTGCCTCCCCGTCTCCGGCCATGCCGCCGTGCCGGCAGCCCGACCTGCCAGTGTCGCCGCCCTCCTTCCTCGCACCCTCGCCTCCCTCTTCCTCCGTTCAGGCCAACGCCGCCACCGCCGGATCAGGCTACGCTTCGCCGGGGTCCTCCCCTGCCACCGGACCGGCCCTGCAGGAGATCCTTGTCCCTCGCCGTCCGATGCTGCTCCGCCCTGCCGCCTCTTGCCGAGCAACCTGTCACCTACGTCGTCTACGTGCTGCTGCCCTGCTGCCTTTTTGTTGTCGTTGCCAAGGCCACTGAATCCAGGGATGCCAGACCGCCTCCGTGGAATTTCGCCAAGTACACCACCGACAAGACCAAACGGATGCTCGAACGAGTACCGAACGAAACGCCAAGACCTACGAGAACGACTTTGTGGACCGACGAGTACCACGACGACCGTTGTTCGCCAAGTACACCTTCGGATGGCCAACTTCCTCTTCAAATGTATGACTACACGGTGTTGCGACAAGTACCACGATGCCCGGAGTCCTCGGACCGTCAAGTTTCACTACCGCCGACTAGCACGACTACCGTCGCAAAAACAAGACCGTCAAGACCCGACCGACAAGTACCCCGACGACCCTAAACATCTGCGATTGTGTACGACTACCGCCGCCGTGTTTTTTGACAAGACGTCATGATCCTCTACTTCCACTACCGCTCCAATGATCGCCGATAAACGATAGGACGATTACTTCGACTACCGTCGCGTGAACCACTACTTCCCTCAACATCCCGAGAACGTCTACTTCCCCTACACCGCATCGAACTCGAACCCCTCCGATAACACACGCTTCGAAGGTATAACCTCAAGACGGCGTCCGTGAACGAATGCTTGCGATGTTTGAGATGCTCGTGTTTTCATCGTGTCCAAATTGTCACTCGTTTCCTTGTCGCCAACTCATGGGACACCCGGTATCCGGGAGCGCCCCACCATCTTTTGCATGCATCCGCACATTTCTCCTTTGCATCGGTATCTCAATCGAGTTACCGAAACTGGAACGATGCCGTGGCACCGTTTTCGTTATCGTTGCCGTGGCACCCCTTTCCTTTTCCGCCACGATGACAAAATGCTTCATAATGCTCTTATCAACATTTTCATTAAAATTGCATAATCTTGAACATGTCCTCCACATCATAATAATAACATTTAAATGTTTAACTTTGTTGTTGCACCAATTTGCTAAATGCATATGGGGATTTACCGGATTCGTTATTTGTTATATCCGGCCCCATTTAAATTGTTTAAATGGTATAGTTTTGTTATGCTTCACCTCTTGCCATGTTAACCAACATTTAATATTGTTGAGTACCTAAATGAGAGAGAACTAAATAATTGATGCGGTGCTTCATTTTGAGCTCCACTTAACTTGTAGTTTTGTTTGTGCCCTTTGCCATGCCATGCATATTTAAACCGGACATGCATCATACTTGGTTGTGCATCATGCCATGTCTATGTGGTGGTTGTTTACTATGTTGTTTGCTTCTTTCTGGGTTACTTCTCGCGTTAGCTTCGGTTTCATTCCGGAGTTGTGAGGATCCATTCGACTACGTCTGTTTATCTTCTTCATGGACTCGTTCTTCTTCCTTGCAGGATTTCATGCAAGATGACCATACCCTCGAAAGCACTTCTATCTTTGCTTGCTAGATGCTTGCTCTTTTGCTATGCCTATGCTGCGATACCTACCACTTGCTATATCATGCCTCCCATATTGTTAAGCCAAGCCTCTAACCCACCTTGTCCTAGCAAACCGTTGTTTGGCTATGTTACCGTTTTGCTCAGCCCCTCTTATAGCGTTGCTAGTTGCAGGTGAAGATTGGAGTTTGTTCCTTGTTGGAACATGGATATTTGTTGGGATATCACAATATCTCTTATTTATATTAATGCATCTATATACTTGGTAAAGGGTGGAAGGCTCGGCCTTATGCCTGGTGTTTTGTTCCACTCTTGCCGCCCTAGTTTCCGTCATACCGGTGTTATGTTCCTTGATTTTGCATTCCTTACGCGGTTGGCTTATAATGGGAATCCCTTGAAAGTTCGCCTTGAATAAAACTCCTCCAACAAGGCCCAACCTTGGTTTTACCATTT
>NC_041390.1:235144920-235171617 GCF_002162155.2 Triticum dicoccoides
CTTGAGGGTTGGTTTTACTCGTAGCTAGTCTCATCTGAGTGTGCCCTGAGAACGAGATATGTGCAGCTCCTATCGGGATTTGTCGGCACATTCGGGCGGCTTTGCTGGACTTGTTTTACCATTGTCGAAATGTCTTGTAACCAGGATTCCGAGCCTGATCGGGTCTTCCTAGGAGAAGGAATATCCTTCGTTGACCGTGAGAGCTTGTGATGGGCTAAGTTGGGACACCCCTGCAGGGATTTGAACTTTCGAAAGCCGTGCCTGCGGTTATGGGCAGATGGGAATTTGTTAATGTCCGGTTGTAGAAAAACTGAAGTTGATCTTAATTAAAATGCACCAACCGCGTGTGTAACCGTGATGATCTCTTCTCGGCGGAGTCCAAGAAGTGAACACGGTGTTGGAGTAATGTTTGACGTAGGTTGTTCTAGGATCACTTCTTAATCATAGTTGTTCGACCGTGCTTTTGCCTTCTCTTCTCGCTCTCTTTTGCAAATATGTTAGCCACCATATATGCTAGTCACTTGCTGCAACTCCACCTCATACCTTTGCCTTACCTATAAGCTTAAATAGTCTTGATCGCGAGGGTGTGAGATTGTTGAGTCCCCGTGACTCACAGATACTTCCAAAACCAGTTTGCAGGTGCCGTTGAACCGTGCAGGTGACGCAACCGAGCTCAAGGAGGAGCTCGATGAAGATCGTGTTCGTTATATTGTTCCGTTTCCAGTTGATCAGTAGTGGAGCCCAGTTAGGATGATCGGGGATCTGTGTAGCATTTGGGGTAGTCTTCTTTCATTTTGGTTCCGTAGTCGGACCTTGTGTCTATCTGGATGATGTAATGTTATATTCATGTATTGTGTGAAGTGGCGATTGTAAGCCAACTATGTATCTCTTTCCATTATTATTTACATGGGTTATTGTGAAGATTACCTCACTTGCGACATTGCTTTCAATGCGGTTATGCCTCTAAGTCGTGCTTCAACACGTGGGAGATATAGCCGCATCGATGGCGTTACAAGTTGGTATCAGAGCCTTACCCGACTTTAGGAGCCCCCTGCTTGATCGAATCGTTGGCATTGTTGAGTCTAGAAAAATGTTTTGAGTCATTTAGGATTATATATATCGGATAGTAGGATTCTTTTTACTCCTCAGTCCCTTCGTTGCTCTGGTGAGGCATCCTGATGTAGAGTTTTGACTCTTCTCTTCTCAAATTTCACTAAAAAAAATTAGGATCACGCGGGTATCTTGGAATCGTTCTGATGGTTTTCTGATGGGAACATTGTTCTTGGTGCCTCCTGACATTTAGGGGTTGTGGCAGTGTCCCAGGGAGTTGAGCTCCGAGGTGTTGTCGTCACAATTTTATCGTTGCAATTCTGGAATACCTGAGTTTTCGCCGATATCGAAAATCTCTTTTATGCAGTTGTTGGTGAGATAACCTCGACGCCACCCAGTACTGGGGTGGGAGTTCGGGAGTATTGCCATAACTCATATAACGGATGCTTTTCGAAGGTTGAGGTAAACGATTTCTGAAGGTTTCTTGGTTATGTGTTGAAGGATGGATACAGCTGGATGTAGGATTTGTTAGATTTGGGTGAGATATTATGCTTCCCCTGTATCCCCAACACCTGATTGCATAACCGGAAAGTTTCGGGAGTTTATAAGTGGGAATTCAAGTAGCTCTTAGGATATCTTTCCGACAGATGCATGATATGAGATTGGGGTTCGACGTCTAGTGGTCCGCCTATCCACGGTTGGTTTTACAGTGGTCTCGTTGTGTCTTAAAGAATCCTTGGCTATGCTGACTCGGGGACGCTTCGTATGTCATGTGCACTGCCTTGTACATGATGGTGTTGTACGATCGAGCCCGTGTAGGCCCCACCATGAAAACTTCGGACGAAATCTCTATCATATGTTTGTTCTGGCTTATTCTGCAAGCCAATCTTGTGTTTTGTTTTGAGTTGTGGTATTCGAGTTGCTTCGAAGTCAAAGGTGGATTCCATCCCTTTTCTAAACGGTGTTCTCATACTCAGATGTGAATACCAATCCTTCATGATAATCGATATTGTCATGTCAATCCTCTTCTCAACCGGTGTGTTTCTCTTCAAGTGGGTCCAATCATTTCAACATCCGCAAGATCAACACAAGTCTTCTCAATGTTGTTTGTTTCATCCGTCCCAAGTTGCCTTTGTTTTTCCCGCCCTCCGTCCCTTGTTTTCTTCAAGGACTCAGATTTTTCTTAATCAAGTATCCATCTTATTGATGTGAAGTCTCTCCATTCTTTTCCGTCAATGTTCTTATCCGGTGATTCTCATGAAGATTCTAACGGAGCCTCTCGTTCATCATTCATCATTCCTTTTTCTTCTACGGTGGATTCAAGTCAAGCTTTGTTGACCATATCCTTTCCTCGTTTCAAATGTCTTCTCTTGCCGGTGCACCTCATAATCATTCACCTCTCGCTATTCTTTTGTTCCGGAGTGCTGAAGATATCTCGAAGATTCGTGTTTCCACTCTGCTTTCATTCAAGCTCTTTCAAGGATGTTATCTCATTCAAGCCATCTAATTCAACCGGTGCAATCTCTCTTTTCAAGCAATCTCTTCAACGGTGTATCTTTTGAGTGGGCCCTAACCCACAGGTCTTTTCCCAGGATCTTACCCGACTCTTCTAATTTTCCCGGTGTTACCCTCAAATTCATCTTAAAGTTTGACGTAAGTATGAGTTGTCGTCAGTCATATGTCTTTCTCCAAGATCTTTCAAACTCTTTTCATCGTCGGTTCAACCTTTCTAATTTCCATTCCGGAGTGCCTCAACAACTCAAGGTGGTGTTTCTCGTCGTCATTCTCGAATTTTGAAGACCGAAGAAGAGTTTTTCCTCCAAATCTTATTCATTCTTCCAAAGATGTGAAGTTCAGGCTTGATGCCATCCTTCCATAATTGTTTTCGATTATGAGAATTCTTTTCACCCATCCGGAGCAATTCAAGAGTCTTTTCAGTTCGATTCTCCGAAGGCCATCAATTCAGGTTTATTCATTCTCAGCTCTTAGTTATCTTTCTTCAAATCTTACCGGCGCATCATTCAAGTATTCTCTAATCATCTCGGGATCTATTCGTTCTCATGGATGTAAATTCCTTCAAGTTATCTTCATTCATTTTCCAATTCTTCCTGGTGAATTGTGCCTTTGCTACGTTCATTTTTCAATCCTTAAGATGGTTCGTCAAGATTCTTCTCCCTTTGTTTATCACATCAATTTATTCGTTGTTTCAATTCTTACGGTGGTTCATTCAAGTTTTCTCTTTCTTCGTTACCTTATCAATTCTTTTGTTCTTCCTAATCCTACCGGTGGTTCGTTGAAGACCTTCCCAAGTTGCGCTATATCTATCTTCATCCTTGCTACGAGAATAAGTGGTATGCCAAATCCGTTTGCTTGTCATCAAGTTAATTGGTGAAGGATAAGCATAATGTAATTCTTATTCTTGTGTCATTCTTATGTTAATCCCTTCTTCCGGAGTTTGTTCACGATGGTTAAATTCTCGGTTCGAGATGCTCTATCTTTTCTTCCCGGAGTTCCAAGCTCTCACAATTATATCATCGCGGAGTTCCATATAAATCATTGCAAGGCTTCACCTTGTGTTTTCAACTTCTCTTTCTTTTTATCATCATTTTGTTAACGGAGTTTCTTCACGGAGGTTCTACATGATGGTTAACGAAGGATTTAATCCCTTCTCGAAGTGTTCTTTGAGCTTCTTTCCAGAGGAGTTCAATTTTTATTCATCTTGCATCCCAAAGTCCAATTCGTTCTATCTTGTCTTTTGAGGTGGTGTTATGTCATTCTTTATAATTTTTCCTTTGTGTTTCATGTTTCACAAGTTATCAAGAATGAGATATTTTAAATTCATCAATCTTGTCATTAGAGTTATCTTGGGTTATATTTCACCTAAAGCCTTCCCTAAGGATTATTGCTAATTATGGTGCTTATAAATGACCCAAGTTCTTCAGTTATCCTCTCAGTGAAATAAGTTTCTCGTCCTCTTGTTGATATCAATCCAATCTATTATTTCCGTTAGTGGCAGAATTTCACCTCATAGTTTTGAGATGATTTTTTCATAAGCCCACAACAACCTTATTCTTTTGTTGTTTAATTTTCAACAACTCCATTCAATCCTAATTTCTTAGGACGCTTTCAAATTCATTCGACGTAGAAGATGTTGTTTTCTTCTTTGTTACTTTCAGTCAGTTCTATCTTTTGTTCCGAAGGCATTGTGATGTTTCTCTCTTCAACCCATCATCTTGTTTGTCAAGATCTTGTTCAATTCCTTCCATTTACAGTCGGAGTGCTGCCCAAATTATATCATTCTTTTACCTTCTCTATCTTGTTTTAACCGGAGTGTTGTAGCTATCATTCCTCTTCTAACCGGAGTCTCATCCAAGTGCTTTCTTTTGCCAAGCTCACATTCTTTACCTTCCTGTTCCAACCGGAGGTTGTCGTAATTGATCCTTATCATTCCTTGTACATCTCGTTTCTACCGGAGCGCTTGCATGTACTTCTTGTCCATTACACCCCTTTTTTTCCTATGTCTTGCAACCTACAAGATTCTAGTAATGTTCCTTGTTCCTCTCTTCTAACGGAGTGTTTTCAACTTTGTTCATCTACGTGGTATTATTTCTTTCAATTTTTTCAACCTCGCGAGGTTCTTTGTTTTCACTCATTTGTCAAAGAAGCAACTTAGTTTCACCTCTCGTCTTCCTCTTCCGTTTTTCTCTCCGGTGCCATTCTAGATCTCGCGACGAGATCCTCTCGTAGTGGTGGAGTGTTGTAATGCCCCAAGACCGGAGCTTCAGATGCCTTCCAGGGTTTTCGAGATTCGTTGTGTGATTTGTTTCTGCTTGTTGCATTCATCTTTGCATCATGTCATCCTGCCATCATGTCATCCTGCCATCATGTCATTTCCTTTCTTAACTCAACTAAATAAATGGCATGGATCTTTGATCCATTTAAACCGAGGGAATTCACATGGTGATTCTCTTTACAACATATCCTCTCGATATTTAGAGAGCTATAGTAAGTATTCCAATTATTTGGATTTACCGCAAACACACTTGCAATTTAAAAACTCTCAGGTCTTTTCTGCTTCGAGTTGCTCCTCAAACCTTGCCATATATCCTTTCTTCATTTTTCGGAGCTCCACCAAAAATCCGAACATTTTTGGACCTTCCTAACCCTCACTTCCTTTTCGAACCATTTGGATTAAATTCAAAGGAATTTGAATTTAATCTTTCTTTCATGTCCACTCCATTTTTCTTGGATTAAGCACATTTTTGTGAGTCCGTGAAAAATTATCTGCGTGTCCAACTTCTTCCCCTAACCCCTCTTTCTTTTCTTTCTTTATCTCTGTTTTTTTCTCTTTTCTTTTAGTAGTGAGAGAGAGCCCAACTCAGCCTTGCAGCCTTGCTCTCCTCATGCCCAGCCGGCGCCCTCCCCACTGGGCCGGCCTTTTGGCCCACCTAACCTAACCCTAGGCCCGAGCGAAACCCCATCCCGATCGCTCCCTCGATCCCATCGCTCTCCCTCGCGCCGCCACAAGAGAGTTTCGCTCTCCCTCGATCCCCTCCTTCTCGTTCCCTTCCGCCGCCAGCCTCGCACGCGCTGCCCGATCTCCATCTCCATTCGCTCGCAGCGCCCTCTCCCTCGATCCCCTCCTTCCCTGCTTCGCCAAAGAGAGGAGCGAGGCACCACGCCGCCGCGCCTTCTTGCCATGGCCTCCTCCTCGCCTTGAAGCCCCGGCGCCCCTGCAGTTTCTCCTCCTCCGCCAGGCACCGCAGGCCGCCGCCCTGCACCAGCGCCGCCTCCAGCAGCCTCCTCCCCTCGCGTTCCTGCCTTGCCCCGCCATGAATGCCGCAAGACCTCGCTGCTGCCTCCCCGTCACCGGCCATGCCGCCGCACCAGCGGCCTGACCTGCCAGTGCCGCCGCCCTCCTTCCTCGCGCCCTCGCCTCCCTCTTCCTCCGTTCGGGCCAAAGCCGCCGCCGCCGGATCAGGCTGCGCTTCACCGGGGTCCTCCACTGCCGCCGGACCGGCCCTGTAGGAGCTCCTTGTCCCTCGCCGTCCGATGCTACTCCGCCCTGCCGCCTCTTGCCGAGCTACCTGTCACCTGCGTCGTCTACGTGCTGCTGCCCTACTACCTTTTTGTTGTCGTTGCCAAGGCCACTGAATCCAGGGATGCAAGACCGCCTCTGTGGAATTTCGCCAAGTACACCACCGACAAGACCAAACGAATGCTCAAACGAGTACCGAACGAAATGCCAAGACCTACGAGAACGACTTCGTGGACCGACGAGTACCACGACGACCGTTGTTCGCCAAGTACACCTTCGGATGGCCAAGTTCCTCTTCAAATGTACGACTACACGGTGTTGCGACAAGTACCACGATGCCCGGAGTCCTCGGACCGTCAAGTTTCACTACCGCCGACTAGCACGACCACCGTCGCAAAAACGAGACCATCAAGACCCGACCGACAAGTACCCCGACGACCCTGAACATCTACAATTGTGTACGACTACCGCCGCCGTGTTTTTCGACAAGACGTCATGAGCCTCTACTTCCACTACCGCTCCGATGATCGTCGATGAACGATAGGATGACTACTTCGACTACCTTCGCGTGAACCACTACTTCCCTCAACGTCCCGAGAACGTCTACTTCCCCTACACCGCATCGAACTCGAAACCCTCCGATAACACACGCTTCGAAGGTATAACCTCGAGACGGCGTCCGTGAACGAATGCTTGCGATGTTTGAGATGCTCGTGTTTGCATCGTGTCCAAATTGTCACTCGTTTCCTTGTCGCCAACTCGTGGGACACCCGGTATCCGGGAGCGCCCCACCATCTTTTGCACGCATCCGCACATTTCTCCTTTGCGTCGGTATCTCAATCGAGTTACCGGAACCGGAACACTGTCGTGGCACCGTTTTCGTTATCGTTGCCGTGGCACCCCTTTCCTTTTCCGCCACAATGACAACATGCTTCATAATGCTCTTATCAACATTTTCATTAAAATTGCATAATCTTGAACATGTCCTCCGCATCATAATAATAAAATTTAAATGTTTAACTTTGTTGTTGCACCAATTTGCTAAATGCATATGGGGATTTACCGGATTCGTTATTTGTTATATCCGGCCCCATTTAAATTGTTTAAATGGTATAGTTTTGTTATGCTTCACCTCTTGCCATGTTAACCAATATTTAATATTGTTGAGTACCTAAACAAGAGAGAACTAAATAATTGATGCGGTGCTTCGTTTTGAGCTCCACTTAACTTGTAGTTTTGTTTGTGCCCTTTGCCATGCCATGCATATTTAAACCGGACATGCATCATACTTGGTTGTGCATCATGCCATGTCTATGTGGTGGTTGTTTACTATGTTGTTTGCTTCTTTCAGGGTTACTTCTCGCGTTAGCTTCGGTTTCTTTCCGGAGTTGTGAGGATCCGTTCGACTACGTCTGTTTATCTTCTTCATGGACTCGTTCTTCTTCCTTGCGGGATTTAATGCAAGATGACCATACCCTCGAAATCACTTCTATCTTTGCTTGCTAGATGCTTGCTCTTTTGCTATGCCTATGCTGCGATACCTACCACTTGCTATATCATGCCTCCCATATTGTTAAGCCAAGCCTCTAACCCACCTTGTCCTAGCAAACCGTTGTTTGGCTATGTTACCGTTTTCCTCAGCCCCTCTTATAGCGTTGCTAGTTGCAGGTGAAGATTGGAGTTTGTTCCTTGTTGGAACATGGATATTTGTTGGGATATCACAATATCTCTTATTTATATTAATGCATCTATATACTTGGTAAAGGGTGGAAGGCTCGGCCTTATGCCTGGTGTTTTGTTCCACTCTTGCCGCCCTAGTTTCCGTCATACCGGTGTTATGTTCCTTGATTTTGCGTTCCTTACGCGGTTGGGTTATAATGGGAACCCCTTGACAGTTCGCCTTGAATAAAAGTCCTCCAGCAAGGCCCAACCTTGGTTTTACCATTTGCCACCTAGCCCTTTTCCCTTGGGTCGGCCAGCCCCCCCCCCCCTAGCCAGTGCTCCTCTGGGTGTTGGTCCGAACTGAGCTGCCTACGGAGCCACCTCGGGGAAACTTGAGGGTTGGTTTTACTCGTAGCTAGTCTCATCTGAGTGTGCCCTGAGAACGAAATATGTGCTGCTCCTATCGGGATTTGTCGGCACATTCAGGCGGCTTTGCTGGACTTGTTTTACCATTGTCGAAATGTCCTGTAACCAGGATTCCGAGCCTGATCGGGTCTTCCTGGGAGAAGGAATATCCTTCGTTGACCGTGAGAGCTTGTGATGGGCTAAGTTGGGACACCCCTGTAGGGATTTGAACTTTCGAAAGCCGTGCCCGCGGTTATGGGCAGATGGGAATTTGTTAATGTCCGGTTGTAGAAAACCTGAAGTTGATCTTAATTAAAATGCACCAACCGCGTGTGTAACCGTGATGGTCTCTTCTCGGCGGAGTCCGGGAAGTGAACACGGTGTTGGAGTAATGTTTGACGTAGGTTGTTCTAGGATCACTTCTTGATCATAGTTGTTCGATCGTGCTTTTGCCTTCTCTTCTCGCTCTCTTTTGCGAATATGTTAGCCACCATATATGCTAGTCGCTTGCTGCAACTCCACCTCATACCTTTGCCTTACCTATAAGCTTAAATAGTCTTGATCGCGAGGGTGTGAGATTGCTGAGTCCCCGTGACTCACAGATACTTCCAAAACCAGTTTGCAGGTGCCGTTGAACCGTGCAAGTGACGCAACCGAGCTCAAGGAGGAGCTCGATGAAGATCGTGTTCGTTATGTTGTTCCGTTTCCAGTTGATCAGTAGTGGAGCCCAGTTGGGACGATCGGGGATCTGTGTAGCATTTGGGGTAGTCTTCTTTCATTCTGGTTCCGTAGTCGGACCTTGTGTGTATCTGGATGATGTAATGTTATATTCATGTATTGTGTGAAGTGGCGATTGTAAGCCAACTATGTATCTCTTTCCATTATTATTTACATGGGTTGTTGTGAAGATTACCTCACTTGCGACATTGCTTTCAATGCAGTTATGCCTCTAAGTCGTGCTTCGACACGTGGGAGATATAGCCGCATCGAGGGCATTACAATGCGCCTGTAAGAGTTCTCGCCTGCCCGTGAGGCATTTTCCCAGGCCACAGCGGCAAGGGAGGACATCTCTGCTGCATTCGCGGCGCGGCGGGACATCTCTTCTGCTTTCGCGGTGCGGCCGGACCAGTCTGCTGCAGCGATGGTTTGGCGGGTCCTCCGTGTTGCTTCGGCGGCACGGCGGGACCTTTCGGCTGCTACGACCATGCGACGGGACATGTTGGCTGCTATCGCGGTGAGGCGGGACATCTCTCGTGCTCCCGCTTCCAGGCTCGCCCTCCCTGGTCGCAATCTCTCGACCCAGAACTCACGCTGGCCACGATGGACGCAAGGGAATGATGATGAATGACTTGTTTGTTTTTGACTTTTTGTGGATGAGGAGTTGATGAGGAATGTGCATTCATCTTGGAGTAGGAGTATTTATAACCGTGTAGTAATACGCTCCTAAGTGGGAAACCATTTAGGTTTTGATCGGTGTGAACAGGTTTGTAATTTGGAATGTGACGGGACGCATGCTCAAAATTTACTGACGGTTATAAGTGCGGCACTATTCCCGGAAGGCGTAACGTGGGCATGTACGCCTTCGCGGCCGCGTACATGGCGTTTGCACCATAGGGTGCACCGCAGTAGGCAATGTCAACACACGTCTTTTAATTAGAATGGGTGTGCCCATCTGGCGCACACACATTGATCTATCTAACTGTTTCAGTTTGTTGTGGCTAATCGCAAACAGTTCATCCATGTGAAGTGTATGCCATCAATCGCAGACACTTCGATCTGGCTTACTCATTTCTGTTATGTTGCCTAATCGCAAACAGTTAATCCTTCTGAAGCGTATGCCCTCAATCACACACACCTTGATCTGGCTGACCGTTTCTTTTGTGTTGCCTAATCACAAATAGTTCATCCGAGTGAACCGTATGATGTATATCGCACACACCTTCATCTGGCTGCCCGTTTCTTTTGTGTTGCCTAATCACAAACAGTTCATTCGAGTGAACCGTATGCTCTATATCGCACACGCCTTCATTAGGCTACCCGTTTCTTTTGTTCTGCCACATCGTAAATAGTTCATTAGACTGAACCGTATGCCCTGGATCGCACACGCAACTAAAATCTGAACCGTGTTTGATGCATTCTCCATCGCAAACATTTCCACCTTTTTGACGGTTTTCATACAGCACCGTTTGCGATTATGGCATCGCACATAGTTTCTCGAAGGGTCTCTAATCATAGTGTCGCGTTAGCAGCATCCTGCAGTAGTGGTGGTTATTTATTCCTATGAATGGAGCACATGGCATCTTGTACATATTCGTGAGATATGTCGCGTCAAAAAAATGCAATCACGAAAATGCTTGTAGGCTCTTCTTGCTGCACCATCCACCCAATACATGTTTCTTACACATTCCTCATCGTCTAGTCTTATCTTGTAGAAGAAATCAAGATCTTCTTTTGCTTTCTCTTCGAAGTAGGTAATCATGTCTTCTATGTCAGCCAACTTGCTCTCTCTACAGTACTTCACCTTTAGGTTTGTGATGTCTGCTGGTATGTAGGGCGTGCTACCCAGACTACCATCTTTGCTGTGGATCAGGGACAGTATCCAGACCATTCTCGATGTACTAACGTTACAATCATGTAGTAACTTTATGAATTTCTTCTCGCGAGGACTAAATCCTCTATGGGCACTCAGAAATCTTACTAGGTCAAACTTCTTTATCATATCATGGTTGTGTTCTTCGACATACTCAGTGACCACCCCCCAGGCTCCATCTGTGTTTAGCTTCATTCTGGCAGGGCATTCGGTCTTGAGAATGATGCCTCTCCTTTGTTCTGGCATGACTGGCACAACACTTTTACCCTTCTTGTTCTTTCGCGCCTTGTAGCAGCTTAGCTCACCTCTGCTGTACTCGTTAGTTTTTTTATTTTCTGATGATATTCCATGTTCACAGCGAATCCATGGAACAATGCATAGCTCTGATAGTATTTCTTGGCATCTTCAAATGAACTAAATCTCTGTCCAACATAAGGTGGTTGAGTTGGCATGAATTCTGATTGTCCCTCTTCTTCTTCCCCTTGCATTTTGTCATCAGTTTCATCATTCACTTCAGTATTGGTGGCTGTTTCATCTGTTCGAATGTTGCTTGTGCTGGTGTGCACAGGCGTGTTTGTCGTCATTGCTGCAATGATGTCAAGTTCTGACATTGATTCTGCATAGTCCGTGATAGGATGGTTGACCGACTCTTGGAATGACCCTTTTGTGTGCTCCGAGGTACCCGTAGCAGATGTCCGTGCACCGCTGTTGAACATAGTCGAAGCTCCTGTATTTTTTTAAATCAGGTACATGTGTAATCAGTATTGCTTGAATGTCATCTTCATTAAAATCAAATATGGCAACTTCATCTAATTGTTCATGGCAATTGTAGCTTATTCTACAAGGCAAAATTGTAGGTGCCCACGCATGGATGACACATTGAATTGAGGCATTGCAAATGTAATTGTTTTCATTTTTTTCATAGGTAAATAACTAGGTATGTTAGTTACATGCCTAAATTCTTGGAATGTGCATTTTTTTAAATCACGGTAACTGTAATCCATCTTTGCCTGGCAACATGCAAAGATGAAAGTATTGACAACTTCATTTGGCCAGGTATGGCAATTACAGTTGTCCAGCCATGGCAACTGCAGTTGACCTAATATGGCATCTGCAATTGTCCAGTCATGGCAACCAACATTTTTAACATCAACGTGTTTGCACGATTTATCTTGGTTCACAAATTATTTTGATTTGCCACATGTGCTACTTGAAGTTGGTGTGCTGCATCTGCATTATTGATGGCCCGCAATGGTGCAGCTTGCCACGAGACTCATGGTGATGTGGTTGTACCGTAAGAACATGTGAACATGTCAACATAAATCATAAGACGGGATACCATTTTTGTGTATACAAATAAATTTCATTTTTTTCCTGCACGCATCGTGTGGAAGTTTAGTTTTTATATCATGGCAAAAAAAATCCATCATACATGGCAACTACAGTCGACAAGCCCTGACCAAATGCAGTTGGTCATGCATGGCAACTGGAGTTGCTCAGACATGGCAACTGCGTGCAATCACATTTGGCAACGATAGTCATACTTTAATTGCCAATTGCACTTGTTCACGGAGGAAAATATAGTTGACCAAGCTTCACAGTTGCACTATTTGTTATTTTTTGTTTTGCATTAGCTACATACGCTAATGTCATCTACTTTTCATTTTTGTCACACCACGTAACCGCCTTGTCTTTTTGTAGTTTCCTTTTTCTGATACATTGTGTGCACGATCTTTTTTTTCCTCCTCACCTACATAATGTTGATGGCAGGTATCCGGTTGCCAGCTGTTGCCATGTGCTGCATGATGGTCCTGCGTTTTCTGAATTACTCGTATGTTTGCCATCCTTGCATGATGTTTTGCCACATCAATATGTTTGCATGATTTTTTCGAGTTCACTATACATTGATTTTCCACATATGCTTCTTGAAGTTGGTCTCTCACATCTCTATTACCGATACCCCCTTGGTTGCAACTTGCCCTGGTATTCCTGGTGGTGTGCTTGCGTCGTAAGAACCTGTGAACAATTTCATTGCAATACATAAGAAGAATGCCATTTTCTCATGTCCACAAACATGCCAAATTTCACCTTTTCTTCACACATGGTACCTATGTCTGCGTACTGCTGTAGTAGTGACAGCAATGGTCCTCCTAAAATGAGTTCATTGTACCCTATCGTATCCGGGGGGGGCTTGTGGCTGTCCGGAAAACCAAGGATCAGGCCCGTCTCCAGGATTCATTCTGCTTCTCCCCCTATTTTTTCACACTCATGTAGAATGTTTTTAACCACTTCATGAATGATAACGCATTATTCTTCCCATTCCAGTTTTGTTGTTCCCAAAAAACACGACAATCTTATTATATGACTGGCATAAACCCCTAGCATAGCATGTGTCAATCTTTCTACAATCTGGATGGCAACTACCATGTAGGATTGGCGGCAACTAACTACATAACATGGTGGCAACTACCAGCTAAGTTGGGTGGCAACTTTTTTACCTTCGTACTTGCCAGCCGAAAATACTCTGTTTTTGCACTGTTCCTCCCCGTACTCAACTTTTTGCTTGATCCTCTTTTTTCTTCTAAATCTTAGTGTGCCTTAACATACTTTTCGAGCATATTTTGATGGCAACCCAACTTAGTACGAACTTCTGATCACAAGCATTATGCAGATCAAAACTAGGATACAAGATGGCAACTTTATTGATTTTAGAGGGGAGAGGAGAATGGCCGGATTCATGTGTTTTTAGATCCATACGACACAAATCTAGGACGTATGTGGTCTGGTTGCCATGACCAAGTGGATCCAATCGCCATCTATGCAGGCAATCTCGAAGTGAAATTAGTAGGGGAGATAGGTTTGCGCCCTAATCCAAGATGTTTCTCACCTTTGTTTGAGTTTGTTGCCGTGTTTTTTGTTGAGGGGGCGCTAGTGATCTGATCTGGTTGCCATGGCAAATATCGAAGGAGGAGGAGGCAGGTAGGGAACGATTTGTCGATCCGGATGTTGGAGACGAATGACGGTGGTTACCCTGGCGCGCGGGTGGGGAGGGACGATGCCCGAAGGGTGGATTTGATCGTGCGGGCCGCGGGGTGGCTCGCCTGGACGTGTGGGCGATCGTGGTGCACACGGGACGTGCGGGCTGCGACGGGGGGCGCCCGGACGTGCTCGCGCGGGTGGGCCTGGATCGATGCCACACGAGGCGTGCGGCAGATACCCCTTAGGTGCCACACGTGTGGGCGTTATCGACGTCCTAATTTATTTAGCCAACGATATTGGCTAAACAATTCAGAGATGCCATGCTTTTTAGCCAACGTTAACAGAATGTTGGGCGAACCAACCTGCGGTTAGATGGTTAGAGAGACTGTGGTATTCCCAGCCCATCGGGGTAAGTCCTGGTACTTGCATTTATTCCTGGATTTATTTAGGATTTCTAGCTATGCACATTCAGTGGGAGGAGATATTCACATCGATGACGAGTTGCTTACGATGACTTCGTAAGGCTCAGTCTTTCAGAGGTGCTCATGGGGTAGGATGTGCGTGTGTGTGTTCATTGATGAGTGTATGCGCGTGTATATGAGCACTTGTTGTACTTTTTTTTTTTAAAGGATGTTGGTTGTGAATTCTCCTCACACGTCCGAAGGGACTTTCCCCAACCATCCGAAGGGACGCCTTTCCCCAACTACCCGACGACCGGGGCGGCCGCCTCTGACCAGACTCTGATGTCGCCACCCCCGACCACCGGTGTGAATCCTCCTCTAGCATTGGACTTCCCCTCCCTACGACCTTTCCCTCAAACCTTCCTACCAGTTCTTCTTCTTCTACGCCTTCGCCTTCTTCAGTAGAATCATCATCACCACAAGGGTAGGAGGCTCCGTCGCGGCCGGGGTCTGCTCCTGCGGCGAGGGACCATCGTGCACGTGCGTCGGAGTGGAAGGAAAGGGGAGGAGAGGATGGAATTGGGGGAGGAGGTGGCGCGCGCGCTGGGCACGGGCTTCGACCTCACGTCCGACTTCCGCCTGCGCTTCGCGAAGCTCCGGCGGCGGCTCGTGGACCTCAACGAGGCCGGGGCGAGGGACGTCCCCGTCCCGGGCGGGGGCGGCGCGGTGCTGCGCGGGATACCGCGCGACGTCGGCATCGACAAGGGCGACCGCATCCGCTTCCGCTCCGACGTCCTCGAGTTCAACCAGGTGCACCCCCCCGCATGTCGCCATCCGTCTCTGTTGGCTTTCCTCAGTTCCAGCTTTCTGTATGTTGCCGTGCCGTGCATCAGTTAGGGAATTCTGTGGATTAGGCGTCGTGGCCACATGCTTCTTCTCTTCTCGTATTGTTGGATCGTGTGGGTTTTGTCCTCGCGAAATATGCTTTCAACGATCGGAGGTTGCGACCTGTACCTGTACCAATCGTGCCTTTTTCTTTTGACGGAACTACGGCGCCCGGCCTGCCTGAACCCTTCATTGTTAGTGTTCGCACACGAACACGTCACGTGTACCCTCGACGCCGGGGATGATGCACCGCAGCTCACGTCGAAGGAGTCTCATCGAAAGCGCGATTCGCAAGTCAACCGTCGAGAGCTTTTGAGGACCCGAAACCCCACACTCCCGGGAGAGACCCCGTCGGGGAGTGCGGCGGCTATGGGCTGCCCTAGGTCGGTCCAACCGCCCCTAGAGCCTCGGAATTCGCAGCTCTCCAACACGAAGAACGAGGAAGCAAGAACAGGGGAGAGACAAAACGTAGATGAAAAAGTAGTAGATGTGTTTTTTGCGATTGTGTGTTGTTCAATCGGCCGTCACCTCTCATCTATTTATGAGGCGGCTGGACTTCCCGTACAAGAAAAAAACTAAAAATTCCGTCCAAAACATCAAAAACCCTAACTTAACTCAGACAGGAATCTTTGGTAATTTCCCGGACCAACTCGGTCTCACCGATTGGTTCATTTCGGTCCCACCGAGTGAACTTTGCCAATTCTCTGTATCCTTCTGTAATTTCCCGGATCAACTCGGTGTCACCGATTGGTTTCCTTCGGTCCTACCGAGTCAACATTGCCAACTCTCTGGTAAATTTTCGGACCAACTCGGTCTCACCGATCAAATCAACTTGGTCGGTCCGAAATGACTCTGCAGTTTCTGTTTCTGACCTTGTTTTGCCTCCCCAGGTTGCATACGACCTCGGATTAAGATGATTTTTATATCAAAATCTACCGTTTCATCGAGACGCACAACTTTCATGTTGAAACGTTTTCTATCAGAGGCCATCTTGATTAAGTTTTATGCCTTTCTTTACTCTGGTGTCAACATGAGCATCTCTGAACTTGTCATAACTTTTGAGTCCGAGCTCCGTTTTAGACCATCTTCATATCCATCTTGATCTTCTCGAAGAGAGACATTCCAAGGTGACTTCCAATCATAAGTTTGAATTGGTCTTTATATAACCTATGCTAATTTTATGAATGTGCCAATTTTGAGCGTCAACACATGTCCCCCTGTTTTTCGGCATAGCTAGTATGCCGAAAAATAACTTGTACCATGTTGGTTCTAAGGACGATGTCAACACTCCATCGGCCATTCTGCATCTTCTTAGGGTGATAAGTATATATCGGCCATTGCTTGTTTGAACCTCTTGATGCAAACTTGGGTGAAAAACTTCTCAACTTCTATAACAATCCGGTGATAAGGTTCCATAGATCAAAACCATCATCCGAACCATATCGTTCATCCTTTTGCTAGAATTTTGCAGATAATCAAGAATGAACTCCCTCTAATCCTTTCTTTCACCTGCATACAAATTTCATTAGTGGCCGAAGCAATGGGCTTTGGTTCGGCCTTACCTATGTCGGTGAGATCAAGCATCGGCTATTGATAGATGTGCAATACACCATGATCTACATGGTAGCCGAATGCTTGTTGCGCCAACTCATTTGCTCTTCAATTTTCATGTCTAGATATATGAGAAATATTAAAGCAACCCAAGGTAAATTTTATATCTAGAGATACCTCAAGGTAAACTATTAGTGATTTGTCAAAATATTGATGACCCTTGGATATTTGTTGCACTACTCATAACGAATCACCCAAAGCCTCAATGTGGGTAGCACCTATGGCACCCAAAAGATCCAAACCGAATAACATTGCATATTCGGCTTTGATTATTGTGCAAAAAAATATTTTAAGTGGCATGAGGCTTCACAAAATAGTACCATAAGGATATATATAAACAACACCAACACCTTGGCCATTGTTATGAATTCAACCATCAAAATATAATCTCCATAGTACTAAAAAGACAAGGCTAATATCAATATTATGCATGTCATAAATCCGATGGTCGATAATAAAACAACAATGATTTGGCCTCTCATATTCGTAGGCCGAATCATATATATTAAATCAAAGCATAAACCCACTCAATTTCTATGAATCGGTCTATGCAACATATTTTGAATGGCACCGGTCATAATGTTTCATCTCCATGCAAGCATAATATAAGTATATGTATAGATTTCCATGAACATGTACCTTGTCTTGCTCTCCAACCAAACTAAGGACGATGTTAGAATGGTACACCGGCCATGCTTTGTCATATTCTTAGGGCGATAAATAAATATCGGCCACCTCCATAAGGTTCATGTAGAATTCATCCACCAAAGCATGTATAGCCGAAATAAACAAATGAAATAGCAAATCAAGTATTTCGGCTCTTTGGATCAACAACAAACTTGTAGCTAATCAAATGTATAGTGATTTGGTAATACCCTCTCATGATATAGAAGATTATGTTGCATCCATGGATGAAAATAAATCCATGGAGGGTAATTGATCATACCTAGGGATGAGTTCCATGGCAAAGACATCAATGGCATGGTTGAAGAAAATGGATGATGTGCTAACCGAAGATTTCGATGTTGTGATGCACTCCTTCGACTTAATTGTTTGTTGCTTCCATCCTTCTCTCTCTCTTCACTTTTATTGTACTTCTTGTAATGGAAGCTTGCACATAATTCTCATTTTGGTCACTTCCTTTCGGAATCCATGCCATATTCCTTTCTCAAGTTCTTGTGCATTAAGTTTTTGCAATTTCTTCTTTTGCCAATATGCCGAGTGGGCACCCCGATTGTGATTTTGTTTGAAGCAATGGCAACTCTTGTTTTACCTTGTGCACTCTCAACTTCTTCTCTTCAGATTTGGCACCTGATTGACTTGCCTCATCGCCTTTAGTAGCCAATGTCAACACTTTAATTGGCTCTTTTTCATTTGAGATCAAATCTGAAGTAGCACTCTTACGGCCATCTTTTTTAACACGGTAAACTTGCTTGACCACCTCTTTCTTGTTTCTTGAGCTCCGGACCAATTCCTTGTGATCGAAATGGTCTTTGACATGTGATTGTTCATCAAATGTTGATTTTTGAAGAGCTGCATAATGTTGGTGAGATTGTCCAAAATAAGATGGGTAATGTGTCCTTGTATCATACCTGTCCCATGATGGATATGGATTTACATGAGCATAGGGAGGTATCCACGACATCGGCATCGGCGGCCCAAAGTAAGGATATGAATATGCTGCATTGAGATTCTCACTTTGCCAATGCTGACCCTCATATTTGCGCTTTGGGGGTGACCTTGGTTTCTTTGAATGATTTGGCCGATAAGCATGCTTCTCTTCACTCTTCTTTTGATATTTATCCAATAGTTCAGAGAAGGTGATTTTTGATCTTCACTTGTGCTTATTTCGGCCTTTGTTTTATTTTGGTTTGCTTTCATCGATCATTGGATTTGCTTGCTGCCCCCCAGTCCTTGGCGTCTCCATTGTAGCTTCCATGGAATTCTCGCCCTTAAGATTATGTTCATTATGCTCTTCAACAACTTCTTTACATGAAAGATTGATCCCATGCATGATTGATAAAGCTAGGGCTAGCCGATACATTATGCTCATTAGATGATCTAGCAACAACATACGCATTATTTGCATCTACATATGTGAATTGGGTATTCATATTACCTTTGTAGATTGCAAACCCTAGATGACGATCTCTTCATAGCAAGAACGGGCCGGAGACCGTTCAAAGCTTCGTCCCCAGCGGAGTCGCCGAAAAGTGTGTTGGCACACGAACACGTCACGTGTACCCTCGACGCCGGGGGTGATGCACCGCAGCTCACATCGAAGGAGTCTCACCGGAAGCGCGATTCGCAAGTCGACCGGCGAGAGCTTTTGAGGACCCGAAACCCCACACTCCCGGGAGAGACCCCGTCGGGGAGTGCGGCGGCTATGGGCTGCCCTAGGTCGGTCCAACCGCCCCTAGAGCCTCGGAATTCGCAGCTCTCCAACACGAAGAACGACGAAGAACGAGGAAGCAAGAACGGGGGAGAGACAAAACGTAGATGAAAAAGTAGTAGATGTGTTTTTTGCGATTGTGTGTTGTTCAATCGGCCGTCACCTCTCATCTATTTTGAGGCGGCTGGACTTCCCGTACAAGAAAAGGACTAAAAATTCCGTCCAAAACATCAAAAACCCTAACTTAACTCGGACAGGAATCTTTGGTAATTTCCCGGACCAACTCGGTCTCACCGATTGGTTCATTTCGGTCCCACCGAGTGAACTTTGCCAACTCTCTGTATCCTTCTGTAATTTCCCGGATCAACTCGGTCTCACCGATTGGTTTGCTTCGGTCCTACCGAGTCAACATTGCCAACTCTCTGGTAAATTTTCGGACCAACTCGGTCTCACCGATCAAATCAACTCGGTCGGTCCGAAATGACTCTGCAGTTTCTGTTTCTGACCTTGTTTTGCCTCCCCAGGTTGCATACGACCTCGGATTAAGATGATCTTTATATCAAAATCTACCGTTTCATCGAGACGCACAACTTTCATGTTGAAATGTTTTCCATCAGATGCCATCTTGATTAAGTTTTATGCCTTTCTTTACTCTGGTGTCAACATGAGCATCTCTGAACTTGTCATAACTTTTGAGTCCGAGCTCCGTTTTAGACCATCTTCATATCCATCTTGATCTTCTCGAAGAGAGACATTCCAAGGTGACTTTCAATCATAAGTTTGAATTGGTCTTTATATAACCTATGCTAATTTTATGAATGTGCCAATTTTGAGCATCAACAGTTAGTAAAACGCCAGTGCTGCACGTTAGGCGGAAATCAGTGGGCTAGCGCCGTCGGATCTGCCACATGTGGCCGTTTGGATCAGCTGGAGAACATCAAGGCAGCCCCCGCGTCATCGCAACATCCCTGCTGTTGTGATCGCCATCGCAATATCCCCGCTATTGTGGTTGTCACCATCGCAACATCCCCTCTGTTGCAGTCCTTGCTGCCGTTGACGCACCGTCAACCTGTTGCAGTGTCGCGGGCCTCGCGGCCGTTGCATTCGGCAGTGCGCAGCATTGTCCCTATTGCAGTTGTCACAATGTTGCCACCGTTGCATTCGCCTCTGCACAGCATCATCCATGTCGCACTACGCCACCGCAACATCACAGATGTCGTGGTTGTCGCCATGCAACTTTGCCGGCGTTGCAGAAGCGCGTCGCCATTGCTGAATCATGTGGAGATTTGGACCTTTCGAAGCATGGGGAGCCCGCAGCAGCAGTGCCCCCGGCGCCTTGCTGCACCTCGCCGTCACCCCCGCAGCCGTGGTGGCTGTCGCCCCTTCACGCAGCAGCGTCGCCAGTGCGCAGTTCGTGGCGAGCCCATGGCGTTGCAGCAGCAAGCCGTCTGCTTGTCCAGTTCGTTAGGGCCGCAGTGCCATGTCTCAATTGCGAGGAGCAGCGCTGGATGGGGAGGGAGACTGTGAGGGGGATGGGGAAATCGCTCGATTCGGAAGAGGAAAGGAGATAAGGAAGGAGAGGGGACAGGTGCGGGGCTCACATGACGCGTGTTGCACGCGTGAGCCAGCCGACGCGTGAGTGTAAGCAGTCGGCGGATTGTGAGCATTCCCTTAATAAAAAGCACTGTATGTAGCGGGATAAAGATACATCAGGTAAAGAGGAAGGAGAACAGAAAATCTTTGCACAAGATGGTACAACATAATGCTCCAGTCCATAATTATTAAAATCCTCTCCTTCTCGCAGCGATTAGATCATAGCATCTGAGCATCTCCTAGTCTATGACGTGAAGCCCTTCCAATTCTTGGCGATAGACCATTGCATTTCACTGTTTCCAAATACTCCGAAGGACAGTCAAACGGACCTTGTTTTTGCGGTTGTCGCCCCAAATCTGTTGTATTGTCAGGATCATCTGTACATAAAATTAGGGTTGCCCCTAGAGATTGAAGAAGCTCACATTGTACTAACATATGTGCAGTTGTTTCTGGAGATAGACAAAAAAGGGCAGCAATCCGAATGAGCAATTCCACGTCGAAACCTGCGCTCATTTGTAAATAACCTGTTTTTGAATGCCAGCCAAAGGAATATGGTGCATTTATTAGGCGCATAGTTCTTCCAAACCGCCATGGCCCATGAGTCAATTGGCCTGTTTGCAAAGGCTGCGGCATATGCCAATCTCGTGGAGAGAGGCTTCCCATCTAGTCTTCCTATGCGGGTGTCTTCCACCCGCGAATTCAAGGTTATGGTGGCCATCGAGCGCAACAAGGTAAGCCCATTCTTGGCAGTGGAGGAGATCTTAGGTTGTAAGCCGAGGATCAACAAAGAGGAGTTGAGCACTCTAGTGACAGAATCATTGAGCCTCTTATAGTGAGAAAACAACATTGAGAAGCGTGGAGTGGGAGTGTCTCCGAAGATCCAAAGGTCGAGCCAGAATGAGGTAGCCCATTGCCAATCATGACTTCAGTTACCTGGCGAAAGAACCTCAGACAACAGTATCTAGGTGATTTGAGTCCCCGAGTTTTCTGGAGTTGGTCCAACTGTTCATAGAAGTGAACCGAACTTCTGAAGTAGAAGAACCAGGCCAGTCAGTTTTAGCAAGTTTTTTAAAGAGGAGGCAAATATTATGAGTATGAAGGAATTTGAACCCTAGACCACCTTTTGCGAACGGATACATCCCGTCCCAAGCAACCTTGCATTGCCCACCATTAACGTGGTCCTGACCTGTCTAGAAAAAGCTTGTCAAAAGCTTGAATAGTGTTGATAGGAAGGAGAAGCGCTGACATCGCATGTGTAGGTACTGCCCTAAGAGCCGCACGCAGAAGAATCACCCTACGATCAATCGAGAGAAGACTTCTATGCCAACCTGCCAGCCGTTTATCTTCCTTGTAGATCAAAGGGTGGAAGGCCGAGATCTTAAGTTTGGAGGTTGACAGAGGCAACAAGGTGAAACCGAGCCGCCCGAAGTAGATGCCAAAGATATGGCCAAGTCATGGTAAACCTGTATAGGAACAAAGCTACTCTTGTCAAAGTTAATATAGAGACCGGTTACTTTGGAGAACGCAAGTAGGATAGATTTGAGGTGTCGGACTCCTGGCACGCCTTGAGGATAATAAGTGTGTCATCTGTGAATTGAAAATTGAATGACTGGGCATGTGAGAGAATCATCCAGCGGGTGTGAGAGAAGATTATAAGAGCTAGCTTCAAGAAACGCCCTTTGGAGTACGTCGGCGACAATAATAGAAATAAAGGGAGATAGAGGGTCGCCCTGGCGAAGGCCACGACGATACTTGATCCAGGGGCCTGGTTTACCATTTAGTAAAACTACAGATTGACTCGAGGAGTTTAGGTTTGAGATCCAGCGGCACCAACGCTCCGGGAAACCTTTGGCCTTTAGAACTTCGATCAGAGCATGCCAAGACACCAAATCGACAGCTTTCCGACTATGACATGATTGGATAGTATCCGTGGCATAGATAAATTTTTCCGAAATGCTTTTACCCTTAACAAAAGCCGTTTGGTCTTGGTGGACCTGCTGCATAGTGAATGGTTGAACATGATTAACTAAGCATTTGGAACCTAGTTTCATAGTTCAATTTTGTGGAGACACCGGCCTGAAGTTGTCAGAGTGAATGGCTCCCTGTTTATTAGGAATGAGAGCTATAAAAGCTTTTAATACGTTTAAGATCTGCCTGGTGTGAAAAGAGGTCGGACATGACATGAAGCTGATCATGTTTGACAAGGTCCCAATTGGATTGTTGAACGCTGGACCAAACCCATCCAGGCCTGGGCTAGACTTGACGTCCACCGAATCGAGAGAAGAGTCGATTTCATTTTGGGTGAAAGGGGCAACAAGGGATTGAGCCTGGGGGTGAGAACCAAATTTCGAAGCAAGGGGTAACATTAAAAGAGAAGCAGTTAGACGAACTGGTACCCACTAAGTTTTTGTAAAAAAATGTGAAGGTTAGCTTGCTTTGCGGAGTGAGGGCATGTTATGTTCCTGTTGCTTCATATTACCATTTTGTTTGTGTCACGAAGATATTTTCTCTGGAACCGCCATAAGTATGCTGCTTAAGTCATCCAGTCAGTCTTAAGAAGTGGCGGAATTTCAGTTTTTTTTGTTCCTTCACCCACATCTTATCTTTCCCACCAACAATGGTTTTACCGTCTTGAAATACTTTTATTCGTATGTCTGTTGCGTACAGGCTACCACTGTTTGTCCAGTTGGATCAGTTGGATTTTTATTACCAAGATGGCAGGAGCGTTGCTTTTTCCTGAAGAGAAAGAGTTTATATATGCAAGAAATAATCTTGTTTTGAGGGCAGCAGGAGCTCAGATCCCTGCCCACATAGAACTACTTAGTTACTGATTAATACTCCCTCCGTTTGTTTTTTGTTTTGCGCGTAAGATGAAACATGGATACCAAGGAGCGCCGACAAAGGGTGTTGCTAGATGATTTTGCCCCTGAGCTTACACTAGATGCGCCAATAAATTCACATGATTCCTCGCTCTCCACATTCTCCTCCCACCACGCGCGCCTCTGCACTCTGCATATGTCCGCATGCTCCTGCTGCTTAGGCCCACGCGATCCTCTCAGCCTATTAGGAGCATACATGCATAATCGTGCATCAGATAGGAGCAGTTTGCCCAAAAAATTTCATTCGGAATGGAACTCTGAGGAAGATGTAGAACGCCAATTTTCTATTCCCCACGAAATTGTACTCATGGGAAGAGAAAAAAGGAGTGCCAACAAACTAAGCATCCGTCTATAAAATCCATTTTCATTACTGGAGCCAAAAAGCAGCTGCCGACTTCTCTACTCTAGCACCAACAAAACTTAACTAGAGTTAATAAAAGCGCTGTTTATCGAGAAAAATAATGATTCATATGTTGGTGAAAATCTAATTTTCCTTTTTACCCCTGTGGGCAAAAATCTGAAATTCTTGGTTCTCCAACAAATATTTTTTCTTCTTACCCTTTTTGATTTAAACTAGAGCCATATCAGTTATTGATATGCCTTGGTCAAAAACTGCAGTGACTTGTATGACCATGATGAATGCAGCTATTGCTCTCTTCTGGAAACTGGATCATTTTGTAGTTAATCACATTCTGGTTTTCTTGACAGATGTCGGAATTACTTAATCAGAAATCCTCAGTCCAAGGGAAAGTTCCTTCAGGCTATTTCAATGCACTTTTTGATTTAATGGGAGCTTGGTTGACAGATGCCAAAGAGATTAAGTATCTTGCTTTTGACGGCTATTTCATTTCGTTGTTCAACTTGAACCTAAAAGCTTCTCCGTTGGTTCTTTGCGATGAAGTCAAAAAGGCTGTTCCATCCAAGTGGGATCCTGTAGCATTATCTTGGTAATAAAACACACTGTTAACTCAGTCCCATAACTCTGTTTTATATTGTCTAATTAACTTATTTTCCATCAATTAACCATACATATTCATCTGACTGGAAATTCTATGAAACAGATCACCTACTTCACCCATACGATACCTTACATGTACCCAAATAAATATCAAAATAACTTATTTTTCATCAATTAACTAGATATATTCATCTGACTGGAAATTCTATGAAAAACATCACCTACCTCACCCAAACGGCACCTTACATGTACCGAAATAAATATCAAACTAGAAAAGATACATGATCTAATTTCTCATCTTTTGATTTTTCTCAGGTTTATCAGAACTTATGGGACACACATAATTGTTGAAATGGCAGTTGGAGGTCAGGATGTCATATGTGTTAAACAAAGTCATTCTTCAACTATTTCATCTGCTGAACTAAAGTTACATCTGGAAGATCTTGGCGATTTTCTATTCTCCGATGGGAAAAACCTCTCCCCCATACATCGTAAGACCAAGGATGGCAAGAGCAAGGTATACATAGTCCTACCCTGAGCCGGTGAGCCCATGTTTCTGTATATCGCTTGAAATTTAGCTAACTTGAGTCATATCATTATAGGTGCCTGATGTTTTTGTCAGGATAGTGCAGCAGCCTAATAACCTACATCTTTCCAGTTACTCAGAATCATCAACCAAAGATGTAAGTTTTTCCTACCTTACTGTGCCAATCGGCTCTAAAGTTCTCTGTATGCTTAAACATAACTTTTTGTCCAAATAGGGCCTGACAATTACATGTTCGAAAAGGGGTGGAGATGTACATATACCCAGTCACTCCAAGTGGTTACCAACAGTTCCGAAGAATCCTGACGCTATAATGTTCAAATTTGTTCCCATTACCTCTCTTCTTACTGGCATTCCTGGTAGTGGTTACCTCAGCCATGCCATCAATTTATATCTTCGCTGTAAGTCCTGGAGGCATTTTTCTTCTTCTTAAACTCTTGTTGCATTTTGCCAAGCAAACTCTGAACAGTGTTAACTTTAATGGATTGTCTAGCTCAAGCATGATATTTGGTTAAGTTAATTCTTAAAGTTGACTTACCTCTCAGATAAACCCGATCTTGACGACTTACAACATTTCTTGGAGTTTCAAGTGCCTTTGCAATGGGCACCTGTGTTCAATGTGCTTGTCCTTGGGCCCCAGAAGAGAAAAGGCTCTTACCCTTCCTTGCAGTTCAGATTCCTTGGCCCCAAACTTCGAGTTAACACTTCTCAGGTACCAGATTGTTTGTTTCCATAGTTGGTTTTTTTAGGTAGAGTCTTAATTCCCAGTTATCTGCTGAGAAAGATTAGATTGAAGTACTACTATTACTTTCCAACAAAGCTGAGCTTCCATCTATTAATTAACAATTGTATTTTTGTTCCAGGTATCTAGCGCCCAGAAACCTGTAGTCGGTCTTCGGTTATATCTTGAGGGTAGGAAGTGCAATCAGTTGGCCATCCATGTCCAGCACCTCTCTAGTGTCCCAAGCATGCTTGGAGACTCGATGGCATCTTCGATGTCTGAGTGGCGTGAGTCGGAAGATACAGACCCAGGGTACATTGAGGCTATCCAGTGGAATAGTTACTCATGCATTTCTACATCTGTTGTGAAGTACAACCCCGAGTGGAGTAAGAGAGTTTCTGGTGGAGTTTTCATCGTCACTGGTGCCCAGCTCTTCACAAAGGGAACCTGGGCAAGGAAGGTGCTCCATCTGCGGCTCCTCTACACACATATCCCAAAGTGCACCATACATAAATCTGAGTGGACCCGAGCACCAGCAGCATCTCAAAAGGGAAGCTTTTTTACAACAATAAGCACAACTCTAAGCTCTCCTTTCATGCATCGCAACGCACAGCCTGCCCAGAAGCATGAGCCGGCGCAGCTGAACTCAGGTGTTTACCCTGATGGTCCACCTGTTCCGCTTCAGTCGAGGAAGCTCCTGAAGTTTGTTGACATGTCGGAGGTGGTGAAGGGGGCACATGATGTCCCTGGGCATTGGCTAGTGACAGCTGCGAAGCTTGTGAAGGAAGCTGGCAAAATTGGATTGCATGTGAAATTTGCCCTGCTCAACTATGATGATACAGAACAACCGCATGGAAGTATCATGAGCTACCACTGTAAATAGGACAGGTGATTGTTGATCTTTGTACTCCATGCAGTATCATGAGCTACCATGGAGTAGATGGCAGGATTTTGGAAGCAACGTTAGGATACGAGATTGTTAGAGTTTT
>NC_041390.1:235171925-235181951 GCF_002162155.2 Triticum dicoccoides
TCAATTCTTGTACTCAATAGATTTGCGTAGTTAACAGCTAAGATATCAGTTGGATTCTGGTAATGCAAGGAGTATGTATGATCACTCTGATCTCTTCATCTTGCACACGGGCATATTTGCCTTAGCCCTTTGATACTACTAGTAAATATGCCCGAGCATTGCAACGGGAGAAATACCGCACAACACATGTCAGTGAACAATGCCAGTAATGCTTAGAACTTAAACAACTAATCTCATCGAGCTCAACGTGAGGCCTGCGGTCTGCAAGCTACCCTGTAAGAGCAAACCTAAACTTAAACAACTAATCTCATCGAGCTCAACGTGAGGCGTGCGGTCTGCAAGCTACTCTGTAAGAGCAAACGTATGATGGAATGGGTGTAGTATTTTCCTCCTTTTATAATTATATATATAATTAGGAAACCCAGGCATTCACATGAATAAATGCATCTGAAACAAAACTTAGGGACTAAAGCAACTAAATATGAACGTTTTAAGAGAATCATTTGAACATACCTTTTATTTAAGTTCCTTTTCAAATTCTTTCCAAACCTTTTCTAAAATCCCACGCCTTTCCTACTTCAATATTGACCTCCAAACCTTTCCCTTAATTATTTCTGCATTTGCCATAGCTCCACCAAAAATATCAACATTTTTGGAAATTCAAATGAGTCTGAATTCAACTTTTCCAAAGTGGGTGTAACTTTTTTTATTTGGGTTAAGTATAATCTTAGGCCCCATGTAAAAAGGTTGAACATTTTATAAAATCACTGGCTATTTCTTTTCTTCTCTCTAATTTCATTTTTTCTTGACGCAACCCTCTCTCTAATTTCTGTTAAAAAGAATTGAGGGATCTGATCCCCTCCTCAACTGCCTCGTTCGCCGCCACCCACCCAGAGTCACTTGCACGCGCATGCCTGCTAGGTGGGCATGTGGCGGAGGCGGTCTGGCGCAGCGGTGGCGGCCTGCTCAGGGTCGTCCTCGGCGGCTGCGTGCACTGCAGCTGCCGATGCTGCAAGATGCCAGGGCGGCACGAGCCGTGCTATCAATTCAATCTTTTTCTATATCCTCTCGGCTCTGTCTCGACTATTCTATTAGGCCGGGCACCCCATACTGCTTTTTGTTGGATTCATGCGCCTATCCTCTTTGATTGGTCATAGCTATCCTCTTCTTGTTCGCTTGTTGGTTCTTGCAATTTGGAACGTAAATAAATGCCTAGGAATTGATGTAAAGTACCGGGGTGGGACTATCAATTTGAATTGGAAATTTTGGCACAAATTCCGTTTGCTGCAACCGGAAGGGAGGGAAGGGCAGGTTGTGAGGTCAAACTTTTTAATGGCCCATGAATTTTTTTGGCCCATTGACTTACGCAGCTGCAAACAACGTTTGGAACCGGACGAGCGAACAGACAAAAAATCAACATGACAACGTACGACCAGAAGCGCTAGCCGCTTTATTATTAAATTAGGGAAAGACTATACCTTTTGTAGGTTGCCTTTCTTTTTTTTGTTTTCCCAGCAGAACTTTTGTAGGTTGTCCATCAATCAACAATAAAAGAACCACTTTGGTGCACGGGTGAGAACTATATTTCGAATAGTGTCAGAATGATATTTTGAAGTCCTGAAAGGAAAAATCTAAATGTTCATATGGATGTACACTTGAAGTTTCAAAAAATCCAAAAATAAAATCTAAATGTTCATATGGATTTACACTAAACATGTGCAAATTTGTGTGATGAAGTAAGTCACCATGTGATCTACACAAAAATGACATTGGAACTTGGCGTAGATAACACTTTTTTGCATGAGCCTAGAGCAACTCCAGTATCTCATGTGAAAAATTCCCGTAGAAGTCGTTTAACGGGATCAAACTGAATATGGGGGCATATGAACCTGTTTTCCAAAAAAATTAACTTATTCGTCACCCTGTATGAGGAATAGTTATTCTTCACCCCCTCCCTCTCTATTTTAATATCAATATACTGTAATTTTACGTTCCGTATATTGTCTTGCTAGCTAAATGCCTGTGCGTTGCAACGGAAAAACAACAATTTATGTGAGACATCATTCACATCTGATATTATTATTTTATAGGACATAGTCGATTCTTTTTTATCGAAAAGATAAATTCACTCTTTTTCTTTGTTTGTCATCCACTATAATACATGTGCATTGCTATGTTAAAATTTTAAATTATCCAATATGTCATAATTTTTGTTTTCCAACACGATCATTGATTTTGTATTGGCGGTCGGCTGAGCTAGAAGTCGTGAACAATTGAGTAAAGATGGTACAGAGCTGGCTCCACATTGCCAAACAGTTTTTTTTTAAGAAACACATCGCCGAAGTTCTGTGGAAATCTTACTCTTCTATTTGTAAACGGAAGGATTAGTGCCATAGTCTAATTACAGAAGAAGTGATGGCATCACAATTAGCATTAGGAACTGCATATGATGGTGAAAGTCTAATAAGAAGGTGCAGCACTGCATTCTTTTAGTTAACAGTGTTCATATTTTTGCAACTCATTCTTTTGGACGTGATTACCAAATAGCCCGTTCTGTACTGATTTGGTACTGATTACGAACGTGATTGATTACCAAATACTAACGTGATTGATTAATTCCTTCCTTTTAAACGTGATTGGATTACCATGATTTGTTAACAATTACCAAAGATGAGACACTGGTTTAAATAGGCGGGAGCTCTTGACGAGGAGATTGGACGAACGTAAGAGGGGAGAGAGAAAATTACGTTTCTTTTACGTAGTAGAGATAGAGATTTCAGACATAAAAATAGAACGTAATAAAATATATAATTGTGTAAAAATATTTTATGTTACGTAAAATTACAAATGTAAAAGCAGTGTAAAATATACATAAAATGTAATTTTTCTAGTCTTATGATCTATATTTTTTTTCTTATGCCAAATTTAGTACAAATTCAACTATTTATATATAAAGTCTATTCATCACACAGGGTGCAGAATAAGTTATTCTTTATCGAGATAATCTTATGATCATTTCATAAATAAATTACATTTGAAATATAAATAGTTAAATTCGTATTGATTCACTGCGTAAAATTTGGCATAGAATATAGGTCATAAGACCAAAAAAATTACATTTTATGTACATTTTACACTATGTTTTAGATTTGTAATTTTATGTAACATAAAATATTTTTTACGACGATTATATATTTTCTTATGTTCTCTTTTTACTTCTGAAATAAGACAAAATTTACGGAGCGTAAATTTACGGTGCATTGATGTTAAAATAGATTTCACCCAGGGTGACATATATAGGGAAAAATACGTCCTACCACCCGGGGTAGTTACCCCACATATCTCATATATTACCATGTGGTATTATATATACTATGTAAATATGTTCATACGTTACATATAACATATTTTAAAGTGAGTTACCTGAAAATATTGCAAATTGACTCATGGTTTTTATTATATTTATGAAATACGTATATATTTATACATAAAAAGGATCATACTCAAAATACGATGCATACTATCCAAAAGGAAGTATATATATTACATAAACTTTCTTATATACTACATACTACACGTACATACTCTCTGATTTGATATATACTACATACAACATACAAAACTCAAGTGGTGGTAATTATCACCGGTGGTAGATAAAATTTGTCATAACTAGTAACAGAATATTATTCTGTTACCATCGCCCTCTATAAGACACGGCGCGCCCAACAGGTACGAGGCAGAAAACTCCCCGACAAGCTGCGACCCTCCCCACCCAAACCCGCCTCCTATGGCCGGAGGCAGCCGTCGCGGGCGAGGGAGCGATGATGGTAGCCGGAGCGAGGGAAGCCCGCGGCGCCGTGACTGGCCGCTGACGGATCCACCGCTGCCGTCTGCTTCCTCGCTGGCGCATCAATGCCGGGGTGGTGATCTCCGCCACCAGCATCCGCCGGAGCTTCTTCGCTAGATCCATGATCTCGGCCAACAGCTGCCCCCTCCCTGGAGCTGCTCGCCGGATCCGTGATCTCCGCCACTAGTCGCTGCCTCCCCTGACCTCGTCACCGAATCTCCACCACCAGCAGGAGCGCCACCATCTCCCCAAGCTCCTTGCCTGCATCAATGGCGCCGCCTTCCAAGCTTATTCCGATGCGCCACCGACGAGAGGAAGAAGATGTCACATGCAAGAACATGCCTCTGCAGGTGATGCGTGCTTCCCACTTGATTTTTCCTCAAATTTCAATCTGCCTGATTGCTCCCGAAGCACAAACGACCAGTTCAGAAACTGTTTTCAGATCTGGGTTTTCCTCAAGCAAATACCACGTTTGTGTCAGTTCATCAGTCCTACTCTGCAAAGATTTAATTTAAAAATTGCACACACTATGCTCTGTCTATACGTTACACTATTAGGTTCATCAATACTAATAAAAATGAACTACACCTGTTTGTGGTGCATGTTCTATGATACAGAAGCTGATAGTACATTTCAAATACTTGCATCAGTTCATTACACCCCTGCCACTTGATACACAATTTGGATGTCGAGGTTACCGTCAGTACCTCTAATGTGCTTGCTTCAGTTCCAGTCAAAAAACAAAACTTATGCATCAGTCCAAGTAGCTTCAATAGTTCATATAAGGTCCAACCACCACTGCAAGTTATATGTTGAGATTACTAATAATGCATGCCATGTAGTTGCAACAGTTCAAACGAGGAAGACTGCTATTGAAAAAAATACACCTATTACACAGTAAGTTCAATGATACACAAACTGGGGGTACTTCTAATGTAGATGCATTAGTTCTACTAGAAAACAAAAAGACACGCATCTGTTTTATATATGCCTATTGTCCACAAGTTCAATGTTCAATTTACCAGTAGTGCACCAAATGTTCATGCATCAGTTATAGGGAAAAACCATAAAAAACTATGCATAACTGATGCATCAGTGCTAACAGTACATCAGTACATCGATGTTAAACATGTCCTTCCACCAGTTCGACTGAAAGTACATCAGGGAGAATAGACACAAAGTTTAATAACGCCCAACGATGCAAGTTCAATTTATATGTTACCTCCAGTACATGACATGTTACCATGAGTTATAGGAGAAAATCCAAAAGGATTAATCCTAAAAGTGTTGAATGTCATTGCAGAAACATGCATGACGACACACACGGGGAGGGTTCGATGAGCCAAGAGGATATGAGGCGCCGCCTGGTTGGGTAACACCAGAAATAGCCCCTGGATTCTTCAACTATACAGGCAGGTTTCAAGCTACACAAGAATCACTAGAAGCACGGTCTGGTTCTTCTCTGCAGCAAACACCGCTTATTGGGAATACAAGATTTGCCACTGCCGGGGTGCAACAAGGTCCACAATGTCCCTAATAACAAATGTCTTCCTTCCCTCGTGCATGCAGAAAGGCAAGGACACCTAGGCTTCCATCAGTCGCTCCATCAACATCAATCATCCGTGCTGCAAAAGTGGTTGTGACAGGAAGACCAGGCCAAAGAGACAGGAATGTTCACCAATCTAGCAGGGTGCAAAGTAGCAGATATGAGCCGTATAGAAAGGAGCCACCTAACAACAAATCTGAGCAAAGGGTCATACAATGACAGACGGAGAGCTTCATCAACATTGCTCTCTCCAAGAGATGCATTACTGCATGTGCCGAGGGTGGCACCACCCGCGCCATACACCAGGGTGAACAACAAATACCAGAAGCAGCACAAAGCTATACACATGTAAGCATCCCTTTAGGAAAAAAAACATACATGCATAGTCCATACCATAGTACTGTGACCACCCATCTAACATTTTCATCACCGTGTTTTGTTTGTTCACTGTTGCGTGCAACACCCTACCATTGAATCTTACGTTCTGCCAAGGCTAGAGATGCGGTTTGAATCTTTCAAAGAAGCAAAGGATTGCTGTCAGGGAAGGTTCTAAGGTTAATATTAGAGTCTTCCTTTTGTGCACATGCTATGGACTCTATGAATCGAAGGTTTCAGATGCAAATAGATAGAGGAACAAGACCATTGCCAGGACTAACTGCAAGGCTAAATGAGACTGGAGAAGGAAAAGGATGGAACACTTGTCGTAAAGGAGATATGCTGGGAACACAACCACAGGCTAGTGGTTAGCCCCCAAATGCTTGTGTTCTTTCACTCCCACAAAAACTTCAACACCACAATCATGGAGTACGCCAAGTTCCTGTAGTTCAAAGGCATTGAACATGCGAAAATCATTAGCATACTGGGTGACGATGGCCCCGGTGGCTACTTCCTCGAAATGAACGCCTAAAACCTGATTAACACGTAAGTACAAACTTATTCTCCTCCCAGACCCTCCCTCCTTTCCTCTGTCAGTTTAAACCGATTATGCAACACATGACATGATGCCAGTTCAACATGCATTTTTCACTAACCTTTCTCTTTTAATATGCAGGAAAGCAAAGAATTTAAGGATGGATGATGTGGACGATGTCCTCAAGACTATCAAATTTAGGGAGATGAAAGCGATAAACAAGGAATTCTTCTGCGACATACAACTTGATGAATCTGACAGGGTGAAGAACATATTCTAGGCTAACGCAAGCTGCCGAGGGGCATATCAAGACTTTGGTGATTGCGCGATGTTTGACACCACATATAAGACCAACAAGTACCATATGCCACTTGGGGTGTTTGTGGGTACTAACAACCATTTGCAAACTACATTCTTTGCTTTCGCCCTGATAAGAGATGAGGATGCAGATTCATTCATGTGGATATTCAAAACATTTTTGAAGTGTATGAGAGGGAAGGCTCCTACATGCATCCTCACAGGTACCACCGCCAACCAAAAAAAGGAAAAACACAGTAAAAATGTTGTGTCAGTTCTATTTGTATATATGCACAAGGATCCGCTAACCACTCCACGCCTCTTTATCATTACGAGAACAATGTCTGACAATGGCTTTGGTGATCCCATATGTTTTCAGAAGCACAGTACACAAGCTATGCCACTCGCACATTATGAAGATGTACAGGGAACACCTCGTGTACGTGTACAACCTCCACGAAACCTTTAAGGATGAATTCACAACAATCCTCAACTGGCCCCTCATGCCAATTGAGTTTGAGGCTGCCTGGAAAGCACTCATGGATAAGTACAACCTCCATGACGATGCCACGATGGTGTTAATGTGGAATGAGAGGGGGAAATGAATATCAGCTAACTCAAAGAAATTTTCTGTGCCAAAATGACATTCACACAACACAGTGAGAGCATGAACTATGTGCTCAAGAAGAACTTCGTAAATGAGAGACAAAACCTGCACTAGTTTGTCAGCCAAGTAAACACCTGCATCAAAACTAGGAGGCAGAAAGAGAACAAGGAGACAATGGGTAACTGGGTATAGCTCTATCACCTGTCGTAAGGCAAGAACATGCTTACTAAAGTAATTCTTTCTTACTTAGACAAGTTTTTACTGTGATAAAACTAATAATTTGTTCATCACTCTTTCTTGCGCAAAAAGAACAAAACACGCTGACCCTCAATGGGTTCGACACTCAGATGGCAAAGCTTTACTCACGAGGTGTGTATAGCGAGATCTGAAAGGGGCTTAAACCGAGCACCCTCTTCACGATGACGGAGAAGGATGGGCCTAGAAAGTACTTTGTGCACTACAACAACCCGCAAAAACAGTTTGCGTGGTCACAACATGTCACGCCCAATATGCGATCCTATCCGAGAGGAACTCGAAGGTCCCACCAAGGATAGAGCCGCATATTGAAACACTTTTGCAAGGTGGATATCATTACATCATACCATTACATAATATTTGGGGATACATACAAGGCATACAAATACCACATGAATACATCAAACATCATACATAAGAACAACATCTGGCTACAGATGAAACACAAAGAAAAGCTCAAACGACATCCACCCTGCTAGCCTAGGCTTCCAACCAGGAACCTATCCCAAGATCGACGAAGAAGAAGAAGAACTCCAAAGCAAGTAAACATCGCTCTCACGTCATGATCATCACATTACCTGTACCTGCAACTGTTGTTGTAGTAATCTGTGAGCCACGAGGACTCATCAATCCCATTACCATGGGTATCAAGACTAGCTAAGCTTAATGGGTATGGAAAGGATAAGTGGTGGGGTTGCAGCAAGCAGCTAAGCATTGTATGGCGGCTAACTTACGATTACAAGAGTAAGATGAGAATCTACGCAAACGGTCGCAAACTAGTAATGATCAAGAAGTGATCCTGAACTACTTACGTTCAAAAATAACCCAACCGTGTTCTCTTCTCGAACGCACCCGAAAAGAGATAGTCACAATTACACACGCAGTTGGTGTATTTTAATTGAGTTTAGTTCAAGTCCACTACAATCGGATATTAACAAATTCCCATCTACCACATAACCGTGGGCACGGCTCTCGAAAGTTTAAACCCTGCAGGGGTGTCTCGCCCATGACAAGCTCACAATCCGCGGAGACAATCCCCCATCATGGGACATCTGATCAAACTCAGGATCCCGGTGCACAAGACATTTCGACAATGGTAAAACAAAACCAGCAAGACCTCCCGATGGACCGACCTAGCCTGATAGGAGTCGCACGTATCTCGTTCTCAGGGTACACTGGATGGGCAAGAAGTCGGGTTGGGTGAGACCCTGGTTGCCTAGGGGGCGCTGGACATCGCCCGGTTTGGACCAACACTCATGAGGAGCATTGGCTTGGGGGTTGATCAAGAGACCTCGGGGGCTGACAGGTCCCTATGCAAGTTTTTAGTTGTTATTAGGCAAATGGTAAAACCAATGTTGGGCCTTTCTGGAAGAGTTTTATTCAAAGAGAACTATCAAGAGGGGCCCATAAACCCTCACCGTGTTAGGGACGCAAAATCAAGGAACATAACACCGGTATGATGGAAACTAGGGAGGCATGAGTGGAACAAAACACCACGCAAAAGGCCGAGCCTTCCACCCATTACCAAGTATATATTGAAGGAAATATGCCCTAGAGGCAATAATAAAGTTATTATTTATTTCCTTATTTCATGATAAATGTTTATTATTCATGCTAGAATTATATTAATCGGAAACATAATACATGTGTGAATACATAGACAAACATAGTGTAACTAGTATGCCTCTACTTGACTATCTCATTGATCAAAGATGGTTAAGTTTCCTAGACATAGACAGGAGTTGTTATTTGATCAACGGGATCACATCATTAGGAGAATGATGTGATTGACTTGACCCATTTCGTTAGCTTAGCACTTGATCATTTAAGTTTACTGCTATTGCTTTCTTCATGATTTATACATGTTCCTATGACTATGAGACTATGCAACTCCCGAATACCAGAGGAACACTTTGTGTGCTACCAAACATCACAACGTAACTGGGTGATTATAAAGGTGCTCTACAGGTGTCTCCGATGGTGTTCGTAGAGTTGGCATAAATCAAGAATAAGATTTGTCACTCCGATTGTCGAAGAGGTATCTCTGTGTCCTCTCGGTAATGCACATCACTATAAGCCTTGCAAGCAATGTGACTAATGAGTGAGTTGCACGATGGTGTATTATGGAACGAGTAAAAGAGACTTGTCGGTAATGAGATTGAACTAGGTATTGAGATACCGACGATCGAATCTCGGGCAAGTAACATACCGATGACAAAGGGAACAACGTATGTTGTTATGCGGTTTGACCGATAAAGATCTTCGTAGAATATGTAGGAACCAATATGAGCATCTAGGTTCCGCTATTGGTTATTGACCGGAGACGTGTCTCGGTCATGTCTACATAGTTCTCGAACCCGTAGGGTCCGCACGCTTAAAGTTCTGTGACGATCGGTATTATGAGTTTTTGTGTTTTGATGTACCGAAGGTAGTTCGGAGTCCTGGATATGATCATGGACATGACGAGAAGTCTCGAAATGGTCGAGACGTAAAGATCGATATATTGGAAGGTTATATTCGGACACCGGATGAGTTCCGGGGGTTATCGGATAAATACCGGAGAA
>NC_041390.1:235182405-235188936 GCF_002162155.2 Triticum dicoccoides
TTCCTTCCCCTCTCCTACTAGGACTAGGAAAGAGGGGGGAATCCTACTTGGAGTAGGATTGCCCCCCTTGGGCGCGCCTCCTCCTCCTTGGACGCCCCCTCTTTCTCTCCCTCCTTTATATACGGGGAGGGGGGCACCCCTTGGAGACACACCAATTGATCTGTTGATCTCTTAGCCGTGTGCGGTGCCCCCTCCACCATAATCCACCTCGATATCATAGCGGTGCTTAGGCAAAGCCCTGCGATGGTAGCTTCATCAGCATCATCACCACGCCATCATGTTGACGAAACTCTCCCTCGAGCTCTACTAGATCATGAGTTCGCGAGACATCACCGAGCTAAACGTGTGCTGAACGCGGAGGTGCCGTACGTTCGGTGCTGAGGATCGTTCGATCATGAAGACGTATGACTACATCAACCGTGTTGTTATAACGCTTCCGCTTAAGGGTCTACATGGGTACGTGGACTACACTCTCCCCTCTCGTTGCTATGCCTCACCATGATCTTGCGTGTGCGTAGGATTTTTTTTTGAAATTACTACATTTCCCAACAGTGGCATCAGAGCCAGGTTTATGCGTAGATATTATATGCACGAGTAAAACACAAGTGAGTTGTGGGCGATACAAGTCATACTGCTTACCAGCATGTCATACTTTGGTTCGGTGGTATTGTTGGATGAAGCGGCCCGGACTGACATTACGCGTACACTTATGCGAGACTGGTTCTACCGATGTGCTTTGCACATAGGTGGCTGGCGGGTGTCAGTTTCTCCAACTTTAGTTGAACCGAGTGTGCCTACGCCCGATCCCTGAGAAGGTTAAAACAACACTAACTTGACAAACCATCGTTGTAGTTTTGATGCGTAGGTAAGAACGGTTCTTGCTCAGCCCGTAGCAGCCATGTAAAACTTGCAACAACAAAGTGGAGGACGTCTAACTTGTTTTTGCAGGGCATGTTGTGATGTGATATGGTCAAGACATGATGTTATATTTATTGTATGAGATGATCATGTTTTGTAACAGAGTTATCGGCAACTGGCAGGAGTCATATGGTTGTCGCTTTATTGTAGCAATGCAATCGCCCTGTAATTGCTTTACTTTATCACTAAGCGGTAGCGATAGTCGTAGAAGCAATAGATGGCGAGACGACAACGATGCTACGATGGGGATCAAGGTGTTGCGCCAGTGACAATGGTGATCATGATGGTGCTTTGGAGATGGAGATCAAAGGCGCAAGATGATGATGGTCATATCATATCACTTATATTGATTGCATGTGAGGTTTATCCTTTATGCATATTATTCTGCTTTGTTTGACGGTAGCATTATAAGATGATCTCTCACTAAATTTCAAGGTAAAAGTGTTCTCCCTGAGTATGCACCATTGCCAAAGTTCATCGTGCCGAGACACCACGTGATGATCGGGTGTGATAAGCTCAACGTTCATCTACAACGGGTGTAAGACAATTTTGCACACGCAGAATACTCGGGTTAAACTTGACGATCCTAGCATATGCAGATATGGCCTCAGAACACTGAGACCGAAAGGTCGAGCGTGAATCATATAGTAGATATGATCAACATAGTGATTCTCACCATTGAAAACTACTCCATTTCACGTGATGATTAGTTATGTTTAGTTGATATGGATCACGTGATCACTTAGATGATTAGAGCGATGTCTATCTAAGTGGGAGTTCTTAAGTAATATGATTAATTGAACTTAAATTTATCATGAACTTAGTACCTGATAGTATTTTGCTTGTCTATGTTATTGTAGATAGATGGCCCGTGCTGTTGTTCCGTTGAATTTTAATGTCTTCCTTGAGAAAGCAAAGTTGAAAGATGATGGTAGCAATTACACGAACTGGGTCCGTAACTTGAGGATTATCCTCATTGCTGCATAGAAGAATTATGTCCTGGAAGCACCGCTAGGTGCCAAACCCGCTGCAGGTGCAACGCCAGATGTTATGAACGTCTGGCAGAGCAAAGCTGATGACTACTCAATAGTTCAGTGTGCCATGCTTTACGGCTTAGAACCGGGACTTCAACGATGTTCTAAACGTCATGGAGCATATGATATGTTCCAGGAGTTGAAGTTAATATTTCGAGCAAATGCCCGGTGTCGGTGTCAAAACCGGCGGATCTCAGGTAGGGGGTCCCGAACTGTGCGTCTAGGCGGATGGTTACAGGAGGCGGGGGACACGATGTTTACCCAGGTTCGGGCCCTCTTGATGGAGGTAATACCCTACGTCTTACTTGATTGTTCTTGATAATATGAGTAGTACAAGAGTTGATCTACCACGAGATCGAAGAGGCTAAACCCTAGAAGCTATCCTAGTATGATTGTGTGTTTTTGGTCCTACGGACTAAACCCTCCGGTTTATATAGACACCGGAGGGGGATAGGGTTATACAGAGTCAGTTACAAGGAAGGAGATCTACATATCCGTACTGCCAAGCTTGCCTTCCACGCCAAGGAGAGTCCCATCCGGACACGGGACGAAGTCTTCAATCTTGTATCTTCATAGTCCAACAATCCGGCCAAAGGATATAGTCCGGCTGTCCGGATACCCCCTAATCCAGGACTCCCTCAGTAGCCCCTGAACCAGGCTTCAATGACGACGAGTCCGGCGCGCAGATTGTCTTCGGCATTGCAAGGCGGGTTCCTCCTCCGAATACTTCATAGAAGATTTTGAACACGAGGATTGTGTCTGGCTCTGCAAAACAAGTTCCACATACCACCATAGAGAGAATAATATTTCCATAAATCTAATCTACTGACGTACCCCGTAGTGTGACATCACACCACAACCAGGTCTTTATTCGAATCGTTTTTCATAACCAATCTCAGCGTGTTTCGCGAGGCGGTTTCCTTGGCACATCTTGTCGAAGTAGAGATCGTGTCCCCTTTATTACGGGATTCTCATCAATACGGACGTGGGTAACCCAACCATGCCTATTGGTAGGACTCCTAGATCTTAGGCAAGTCCCAAACGACCACGAGGAGGACGCTTGATATTCACCCTCTTTATAAAGGGGACAAGGCTTTTTCTTTTTTTCCCTCTCGTGCTCAATCAAATCCTTCCCCCGCCTCGAGTTCTAACACCCAAGACTCAGGTCAGGTGCTTTGGACCTTCAACTATGTCCGGATCCAACCTTCAAGGTCGGTGGATGCCTTCCTCCATCACGGAGGAGGGCATCAAGAGGTTGAGAGAGGCCAGATATCTGACCGCCGAAATTTCGCATCGTCTGCCCGCCCGAGGGTAGGTCGTCCCTACTCCTGAACCCAACGAGAGCATCGTGTTCGCCTCCCACTTCCTCCGAGGACTAGGCCTCGCTCTGGATCCCTTTGTTAGGGGTCTTATGTTCTATTATGGGCTAGATTTTCACGATCTGGCCCCGGATTCCCTTCTTCACATTTTGTCATTTATTGTCGTATGTGAGGCCTTTCTCCGCATTACCCCTCACTTCAGCCTGTGGCTCAAGACCTTCGATGTGAAGCCGAAGATGATCGAGGGGCAGCACGCAGCGTGCGGAGGCGCTTTAATAAGCAAAATTGCTGACGCTCCATGGCCTGAGGGTAGCTTCCCAGAGGTGTCCGGATTGTGGCAGCGGGAGTGGTTCTACATCACAGCTCCCCGAAGTGCCAAGTGGGTAGCTGCCCCCACCTTTCGCTCAGGCTCCCACCACAACTGACGTCATGGATCAGCAGGGGGCTGAGCTGGGGTCCAGCCAAGGACGTGCCAATACTGCAAAGCCGTATCCGAGATCTCTTTGAGAGAGATTTCAGTCTGGTTATGGTAGTGCAAGTTATGCTAGTTCGTCGAGTCCAGCCTTGCAAACGCCGGCCCCTTCGCATGTGGGAATTCAACCCAGAAGGACCGCGAGCTATTCAACACTTCCTTGGCATGACGCCCGAGGAGATGTACAAATTATTCTTCGGACCACAAATAATGTGTCTGGACATCACTGAGGATGCAGGTCTGAGCTGCAATCGCCCGGATACCCAAGTAAGTAGCCCCGCATCCGAACACACTGTCCGTTTGTTTATCGCAACGTCACCCTAAAAAAGCCGCACTTTGACCAGGATTGGATAGCGAAGGCAAAGTTGATCAGGTGTCCGGCCCCCCTCCCTGAGACATCACCAAATCCCGTGCTAACCAGGATGCTGGAGATCCCGCCTTATCAAGCGCCCTCAGGAGAAGATAAAGGGGGGGACAAGGAGGCTAGCGCCTCCACGAAGGAGGTTAACCAGGGAGGAGGAACTGAAACTTCCTCTCCCCAGGGAAGGAAGAGGAACGCCTCTGAGGACCCGGAGACCATGGTCTCCAAACGGGGGAAGAAATCTTCGCCGGAGGGTCCTGCCCTGGGGGATACCCCGGCCGCACAATGCCCTCAAGGGGATCATCCCTCCACCGAGCTGTAAGTAAAAGGGTACTTAATAATGAAAATATCTCGCCTTACTTCTGAGGAAAATAACCGAAGCATTTATCTTGCAGTTCGGATCTTAGCCCTTCTCAGCAGAGCTCGTCTTCAGGGGATCTTCTTCCAGAGATGATGGAGAGCGAAACGCCTTCCCCTGCCATACCGCCTCATGAGGCGGGCGACCCCGAGGTGTCGTCACGGAGGGTTTCTCCTGACCCGGCAAGGCCAGAAGGTAATCCTATGGCCACCCGAAGTCCTCAGTATCCGGCTCTTAAAGAGGGCAATCGAAAGAGTCCGATACCGTCTGGTGTACGGTTGGACGTACTGAGGGATCTGCTAGAGCAAGCAGCTATCTCAGAAGAGCACCGCACATTGATGGGTACGGTGATTGAAAGAATTTCGTCCGCTGAAAGCGGGTTGCATGAAGCCTTTATGAGTCTACTGACGGGTTTTGAGGTACGCGAAATGATGTACATTTTTGACAGTATCGCACATTTTTAGATGTGCCCTGTGTAGATAGTAGCCCCTGAGACTCTGGGTGCTATCGAAGACGATAGTGCACAGAGGATCATAGTCCCATGAATAATCGTGCTGCCTTAATATGCAGGTGGCGGAGGGTCCGGTGGCCATCCGGACTGATGAGTTTGCCGAGCTAAAGCGGCAGCTTGACGTGGCAGACGCCGACATCATACTTGTCAACAAGCGGCTTGATGAGGCACAGGGTATGTGATTCCTCCGGTGACACATGGGAAGAGGAGCATGATGCCAATATCTATAACATGTGTGTGAATGCAGATGAAGCTGCGGCCGTGGAGAACCTTCGGGCGGAACTTGCCCAAGCCAAAGAACAAGCCAGGAAAAGCGACGTGGCTGCCCTAAAGGCAATCGAGGAGCTGAAAGCCGAACAGGCTGCTCACTGCCAAAGCAAGGAGGAAATAGCCAGGATGGCTGTGGAATTGAAGAACGCCGCTAACCGTTACGAGCTTCTTGAAAAGGAAGATCGAGCGAAGAGGACAGACCTGGAGAAGGCCACGATGGCGACCAAAGACACCCGCTCTGCAATGAGAGCGATGAAGGAGGAGCTGCGTCAAGCCGGGGATATCGCGGCTGGGAAGCCCTTTATGCTGCGGATGAAGTTTGGAGATCCTCGGTATGCCCCTTTGGACCGGCTGTGGAGTTTTGCGAACGCATATCTGGACTTAGCGGCGAGTGCTGCCGATGCGGCCGAATACTTCCGAGATCAAAAAGATCGCGAAGTGGAAAAGCTGTTCTGGTCACAATTTAACGTTCCAGAGGGTCCGCTTCCATTGACTAATCGGTTGTACGAATGGGCCGAGCTGAATAGATTGTCCGGACTCGCCATGAGGTCTATTGTGGATCATCTGTGGCCGGAAAGGCCAAAGCCGAACATTTATTTTAGTTTGGTGCAGTAGTTCCTTGGTGCGGTGCCGCACATCAACGCGATGAAGTGGTCGGCGTGCGTAGAGGGTGCACGGATGGCCCTTGCCTGTGTGAATACATACTGGGTGGAGATGGAGGCCACCGCCATTGCAGCCCAAGATTTGGACGAGAGCCGAGTGTTGGGGAATGTAGTAATTTCAAAAAATTTCCTACGCACACGCAAGATCATGGTGATGCACAACAACGAGAGGGGAGAGTGTTGTCTATGTACCCTCGTAGACTGCAAGCGGAAGCGTTATAACAACGCGGTTGATGTAGTCGTACGTCTTCACGGCCCGACCGATCAAGCACCGAAACTACGGCACCTTCGAGTTTTTGCACATGTTCAGCTCGATGACGATCCCCGGACTCCGATCCAGCAAAGTGTCGGGGATGAGGTCCGTCAGCACGACGACGTGGTGACAATCTTGATGTTCTACTGTCGCAGGGCTTCGCCTAAGCACCGCTAAAATATTATCGAGGATTATGGTGGAGGGGGGCACCGCACACGGCTAAGAGATCAATGATCAATTATTGTCTCTCTGGGGTGCCCCCCTGCGCCCGTATATAAAGGAGTGGAGGAGGGGGCCGACCAAGGAGGGTGGCGCGCCCAAGGGGGGGAGTCCAACTCCCATCGGGAGTAGGACTCCCCTTTTTCCTATTAGG
>NC_041390.1:235189114-235281870 GCF_002162155.2 Triticum dicoccoides
TTGGGGGGGGGGGCTCCCCCTCCCTTGCTCCTTTCCCCTCCTTTCGACTAAGGCCCAATAAGGCCCATATACCTCCCGGGGGTTCCGATAACCTCCCGGTGATCCGATATTGTCCCAATCTTACCCGGAACCTTTCCGGTGTCCAAATATAGTCGTCCAATATATCGATCTTTATGTCTCGACCATTTCGAGACTCCTCGTCAAGTCCGTGATCACATCCGGGATTCCGAACAACCTTAGGTACATCAAAATATATAAACTCATAATGAAACTGTCATCGTAACGTTAAGTGTGCGGACCCTACGGGTTCGAGAACAATGTAGACATGACCGAGACACGTCTCCGGTCAATAACCAATAGCGGAACCTGGATGCTCATATTAGCTCCTACATATTCTACGAAGATCTTTATCGGTTAGACCGCATAACAACATACGTTGTTCCCTTTGTCATCGGTATGTTACTTGCCCGAGATTCGATCGTCGGTATCTCAATACCTAGTTCAATTTCGTTACCGGCAAGTCTCTTTACTCGTTCCCTAATACATCATCTTGCAACTAACTTATTAGTTGCATTCCTTGCAAGGCTTAAGTGATGTGTATTACCGAGAGGGCCCAGAGATACCTCTCCGACAATCAGAGCGACAAATCCTAATCTTGAAATACGCCAACCCAACATGTACCTTTGGAGACACCTGTAGAGCACCTTTATAATCACCCAGTTACGTTGTGACGTTTGGTAGCACACAAAGTGTTCCTCTGGTAAATGGGAGTTGCGTAATCTCATAGTCATAGGAACATGTATAAGTCATGAAGAAAGCAATAGCAACATACTAAACGATCAAGTGGTATGCTAACAGAATGGGTCAAGTCAATCACATCATTCTCCTAATGATGTGATCCCGTTAATCAAATGACAACTCATGTCTATGGTTAGGAAACATAACCATCTTTGATCAACGAGCTAGTCAAGTAGAGGCATACTAGTGACACTCTGTTTGTCTATGTATTCACACATGTATTATGTTTCCGGTTAATACAATTCTAGCATGAATAATAAACATTTATCATGATATAAGGAAATAAATAATAACTTTACTATTGCCTCTAGGGCATATTTCCTTCAGTCTCCCACTTGCACTAGAGTCAATAATCTAGTTCACATCGCCATGTGATTTAATACCAATAGTTCACATCACCATGTGATTAACACCCATAGTTCACATCGACATGTGACCAATAGCCAAAGGGTTTACTAGAGTCAATAATCTAGTTCACATCGCTATGTGATTAACACCCAAAGAGTATTGAGGTGTGATCATGTTTTGCTTGTGAGAGAAGTTTAGTCAACGGGTCTGCCACATTCAGATCCGTAAGTATTTTACAAATTTCTATGTCAAGAATGCTCTGCACAGAGCTACTCTAGCTAATTGCTCCCACTTTCAATATGTATCCAGATTGAGATTTAGAGTCATCTAGATCAGTGTCAAAATTTGCATTGACATAACCCTTTACGACGAACCTTTTGTCACTTCCATAATCGAGAAACATATCCTTATTCCACTAAGGATAATTTTGACCAATGTCCAGTGATCTACTCCTAGATCACTATTGTACCCCTTTGCCAAACTCAGGGCAGGGTATACAATAGGTCTGGTACACAGCATGACATACTTTATAGAACCTATGGCTGAGGCATAGGGAATGACTTTCATTCTCTCTCTATCTTCTGCCGTGGTCGGGTTTTTGAGTCTTACTCAACTTCACACCTTGTAACACAGGCAAGAACTCCTTCTTTGACTGTTCCATTTTGAACTACTTCAAAATCTTGTCAAGGTATGTACTCATTGAAAAACTTATCAAGCGTCTTGATCCCTCTCTATAGATCTTGATGATCAATATGTAAGCAGCTTCATCGAGGTCTTTCTTTGAAAAAACTCCTTTCAAATATTCCTTTATGCTTTGCAGAATAATTCTACATCATCTCCGATCAACAATATGTCATACATATACTTATCAGAAATGTTGTAGTGCTCCCACTCACTTTCTTGTAAATACAGGCTTCACCGCAAGTCTGTATAAAACTATATGCTTTGATCAACTTATCAAAGCGTATATTCCAACTCCGAGATGCTTGCACCAGTCCATAGATGGATCGCTAGAGCTTGCATATTTTGTTAGTACCTTTAGGATCGACAAAACCTTCTGGTTGCATCATATACAACTCTTCTTTAATAAATCCTATTAAGGAATGTAGTTTTGTTTATCCATTTGCCAGATTTCATAAAATGCGGCAATAGCTAACATGATTCGGACAAACTTAAGCATAGATACGAGTGAGAAATTCTCATCGTGGTCAACACCTTGAACTTGTCGAAAACCTTTTTGCGACAATTCTAGCTTTGTAGATAGTAACACTACCATCAGCGTCCGTCTTCCTCTTGAAGATCCATTTAATCTCAATGGCTCGTCGATCTTTGGGCAAGTCAATCAAAGTCCATACTTTGTTCCTATACATGGATCTCATCTCAGATTTCATGGCCTCAAGCCATTTCGCGGAATCTGGGCTCATCATCGCTTCCTCATAGTTCATAGGTTCGTCATGGTCAAGTAACATGACCTCCAGAACAGGATTACCGTACCACTCTGGTGCGGATCTCACTCTGGTTTACCTACGAGGTTCGGTAGTAACTTGATCTGAAGTTACATGATCATCATCATTAGCTTCCTCACTAATTGGTGTAGTAGTCATAGGAACATATTTCTGTGATGAACTACTTTCCAATAAGGGAGAAGATATAGTTACCTCATCAAGTTCTACTTTTCTCCCACTCACTTCTTTCAAGAGAAACTCCTTCTCTAGAAAGGATCCATTCTCAGCAATGAATATCTTGCCTTCGGATCTGTGATAGAAGGTGTACCCTACATTTTCTTTTGGGTATCCTATGAAGACGCACTTCTCCGATTTGGGTTTGAGCTTATCAGGTTGAAACTTTTTCACATAAGCATTGCAACCTCAAACTTTAAGAAACGACAGCTTAGGTTTCTTGCCAAACCATAGTTCATACGGTGTCGTCTCAACGGATTTAGATGGTGCCCTATTTAACGTGAATGTAGCTGTCTCTAATGCATAACCTCATAACTATAGTGGTTAATCGGTAAGAAACATCATAGATTGCACTATATCCAATAATAGTACGGTTATGACGTTCGGACACACCATTATGCTGTGGTGTTCCAGGTGGCACGATATTGTGAAACTATTCCACATTGTTTTAATTGAAGACCAAACTCGTAACTCAAATATTTGTCTCTGCGATCAGATCGTAGAAACTTTATTTTCTTGTCACGATGATTTTCCACTTCACTCTGAAGTTTTTGAACTTTTCAAATGTTTCAGACTTATGTTTCATCAAGTAGATATACCCATATCTGCTCAAATCATCTAGGAAGGTCAGAAAATAATGATACCCGACGCGAGCCTCAACATTTATCGGACTGCATACATCAGTATGTATTATTTCCAATAAGTCAGTTTCTTGCTCCATTGTTCTGGAGAACGGAGTCTTAGTCATCTTGCCCATGAGGCATGGTTCGCAAGCATCAACTGATTCATAATCAAGTGATTCCAAAAGCCCATCGGCATGGATTTTCTTCATGCGCTTTACACCAATATGACCTAAACAGCAGTGCCACAAATAAGTTGCACTATCATTATTAACTTTGCATCTTTTGGCTTCAATATTATGAGAATGTGTATCACCACAATCAAGATCCAACAAACCATTTTCATTGGGTGTATGACCATAGAAGGTTTTATTCATGTAAACAGAACAACAATTTATTCTCTTACTTAAATGAATAACCATATTGCAATACACATGATCAAATCATATTCATGCTCAACGCAAACACCAAATAACACTTATTTAGGTTCAACACTAATCCCTAAAGTATAGGGAGTGTGCGATGATGATCATATCAATCTTAGAACCACTTCCAACACACATCATCACTTCACCCTTAACTAGTCTCTGTTCATCCTGCAACTCCCGTTTCGAGTTACTACTCTTAGCAACTGAACCAGTATCAAATACCGAGGGGTTGCTACGAACACTAGTAAAATACACATCAATAATCTGTATATCAAATATACCTTTGTTCACTTTGCCATCCTTCTTATCCGCAAAATACTTGGGGCAGTTCCGCTTCCAGTGACCAGTCCCTTTGCAGTAGAAGCACTTAGTCTCAGGCTTAGGACCAGACTTGGGCTTCTTCACTTGAGCAGCAACTTGCTTGCCGTTCTTCTTGAAGTTCCCTTTCTTTCCCTTTGCCCTTTTCTTGAAACTAGTGGTCTTGTTAATCATCAACACTTGATGCTCTTTCTTGATTTCTACCTTCATCGATTTCATCATCATGAAAAGCTCTGGAATCATTTTCATCATCCCTTGCATACTATAGTTCATCACGAAGTTCTACTAACTTGGTGATGGTGACTAGAGAATTCTATCAATCACTATTTTATCTGGAAGATTAACTCCCACTTGATTCAAGCGATTGTAGTATCCAGAAAATCTGAACACATGCTCACTACTTGAGCTATTCTCCTCCATCTTTTAGCTATAGAATTTGTTGGAGACTTCATATCTCTCAACTCGGGTATTTGCTTGAAATATTAACTTCAACTCCTGGAACATCCATATGATCCATGACGTTCAAAACGTCTTTGAAGTCCCGATTCTAAGCTGTTAAGCATGGTGCACTAAACTATCAAGTAGTCATCATATTGAGCTAGCCAAACGTTCATGACGTCTGCATCTGCTCCTGCAATAGGTCTGTCACCTAGCGGTGCATTAAGGACATAATTCTTATGTGCAGCAATGAGGATAAATCTCAGATCACGGATCCAATCCGCATCATTGCTACTAACATCTTTCAACTTAGTTTTCTTTAGGAACATATCAAAAATAAAACAGGGGAGCTAAACGCGAGCTATTGATCTACAACATAGATATGCTAATACTACCAGGACTAAGTTCATGATAAATTAAAGTTCAATTAATCATATTACTTAAGAACTCCCACTTAGATAGACATCCCTCTAATCCTCTAAGTGATCACGTGATCCAAATCAACTAAACCATAACCGATCATCACGTGAAATGGAGTAGTTTCAATGGTGAACATCATTTATGTTGATCATATCTACTATATGATTCACGCTTGACCTTTCGGTCTCAGTGTTTCGAGGCCATATCTGCATATGCTAGGCTCGTCAAGTTTAACCTGAGTATTCTGCGTGTGCAAAAACTGGCTTGCACCCATTGTAGATGGACGTAGAGCTTATCACACCCGATCATCACGTGGTGTCTGGGCACGACGAACTTTGGCAATGGTGCATACTCAGGGAGAACACTTTTATCTTGAAATTTAGTGAGAGATCATCTTATAATGCTACCGTCAATCAAAGCAAGACAAGATGCATAAACGATAAACATCACATGCAATCAAAATATGTGACATGATATGGCCATCATCATCTTGTGGCTTTGATCTCCATCTCCAAAACATCGTCATGATTTCCATCGTCACCGACATGACACCATGATCTCCATCATCTTGATCTATATCAATGTGTCGTCACATGGTCGTCTCGCCAACTATTGCTCTTGCAACTATTGCTATCGCATAGCGATAATTGTAAAGCAATTATTTGGCGCTTGCATCTTATGCAATAAAGAAACAACCATAAGGCTTCTGCCAGTTGCCGATAACTTCAACAAAACATGATCATCTTATACAACAACTTATATCTCATCACGTCTTGACCATATCACATCACAACATGCCCTGCAAAAACAAGTTAGACGTCCTCCACTTTGTTGTTGCAAGTTTTACGTGGCTGCTACGGGCTGAGCAAACACCGATCTTACCTACGCATCGAAAACCACAACGATAGTTTGTCAAGTTAGTGCTGTTTTAACCTTCGCAAGGACCGGGCGTAGCCACACTCGGCTCAACTAAAGTTGGAGAAACTGACACCCGCCAGCCACCTGTGTGCAAAGCACGTCGGTAGAACCAGTCTCGCGTAAGCGTACACGTAATATCGGTCCGGGCCGCTTCATCCAACAATACCGCCGAACCAAAGTATGACATGCTGGTAAGCAGTATGACTGATATCGCCCACAACTCACTTGTGTTCTACTCGTGCATATAACATCAACACATAAAACCTAGGCTCGGATGCCACTGTTGGGGAACGTAGTAATTTCAAAAAATTTCCTACGCACACGCAAGATCATGGTGATGCACAGCAACGAGAGGGGAGAGTGTTGTCTATGTACTCTCGTAGACCAGAAGCGGAAGCGTTATAACAACGCGGTTGATGTAGTCGTACGTCTTCATGGCCTGACCGATCAAGCACCGAAACTACGGCACCTCCGAGTTTTTGCACACGTTCAGCTCGATGACGATCCCCGGACTCCGATCCAGCAAAGTGTCGGGGATGAGTTCCGTCAGCACGACGACGTGGTGACGATCTTGATGTTCTACTGTCGCAGGGCTTCGCCTAAGCACCGCTACAATATTATCGAGGATTATGGTGGAGGGGGGCACCGCACACGGCTAAGAGATCAATGATCAATTGTTGTCTCTCTGGGGTGCCCCCCTGCCCCCGTATATAAATGAGTGGAGGAGGGGGCCGGCCAAGGAGGGTGGCGCGCCCAAGGGGGGAGTCCAACTCCCACCGGGAGTAGGACTCCCCTTTTTCCTATTAGGAGTAGGAGAGGGAAGGAAGAGGAAGGAGGGAGGAAGGAAAGGGGGGGCCGGCCCCCCTCCCAATTCGGATTGGGCTTGGGGGGGTGCGCCCCCTCCCTTGATCCTTTCCCCTCCTTTCCACTAAGGCCCAATAAGGCCCATATACCTCCCGGGGGGTTCCGATAACCTCCCGGTGATCCGGTATTGTCCCAATCTTACCCGGAACCTTTCCGGTGTCCAAATACAGTCGTCCAATATATCGATCTTTATGTCTTGACCATTTCGAGACTCCTCGTCAAGTCCGTGATCACATTCGGGACTCCGAACAACCTTCATCAAAATATGTAAACTCATAATGAAACTGTCATCGTAACGTTAAGCGTGCGGACCCTACGGGTTCGAGAACAATGTAGACATGACCGAGACACGTCTCCGGTCAATAACCAATAGCGGAACCTGGATGCTCATATTGGCTCCTACATATTCAACGAAGATCTTTATCGGTCAGACCGCATAACAACATACGTTGTTCCCTTTGTCATCGGTATGTTACTTGCCCGAGATTCGATCGTCGGTATCTCAATACCTAGTTCAATCTCGTTACCGGCAAGTCTCTTTACTCGTTCCGTAATACATCATCTTGCAACTAACTTATTAGTTGCATTGCTTGCAAGGCTTAAGTGATGTGTATTACCGAGAGGGCCCAGAGATACCTCTCCGACAATCGAAGCGACAAATCCTAATCTCGAAATAGGCCAACCCAACATGTACCTTTGGAGACACCTGTAGAGCACCTTTATAATCCCCCAGTTACGTTGTGATGTTTGGTAGCACACAAAGTGTTCCTCCGGTAAATGGGAGTTGCATAATCTCATAGTCATAGGAACATGTATAAGTCATGAAAAAAGCAATAGCAACATAATAAACGATCAAGTGCTATGCTAACGGAATGGGTCAAGTCAATCGCATAGTTCTCCTAATGATGTGATCCCATTAATCAAATGACAACTCATGTCTATGGTTAGGAAACATAACCATCTTTGATGAACGAGCTAGTCAAGTAGAGGCATACTAGTGACACTCTGTTTGTCTATGTATTCACACATGTATTATGTTTCCGGTTAATACAATTCTAGCATGAATAATAAACATTTATCATGATGTAAGGAAATAAATAATAACTTTATTATTGCCTCTAGGGCATATTTCCTTCACCGAGTACCTGCCGAGCACTACTTTCGAGAAGTTCTTGAGGGTGCTCATTCGATAGAAGCGTAGTGCTCGAAGAATATTATGTTCTAATGACATGTATTCCCATTGAAAAACAATGTTTTATTGAGTTTATCAAGGCTGTTTTTATACTTTTGCCGAAAGTACTATGATGCCTCCTGTGCGACCGTTTATGTATATATGTATATAACCTGAAAGATGGAAGTCGTCGGCTTCAGCCCCCACGCATATAATGCGGGGGTGCTCGCAGAAGACGCATGTTCACACTTGATCCAACGTCTTGGTCCATTAAGGAGGTGATAGCGCAGCGAACTAGGCAATCGGACTATAATGCTTTAACACTTTCACTTAGCTAGAGGAGTTTGACAGTGGGGCTACTATATAGCCCCTGGTGGCTCTGCGCTCATCCGAATTCAGGGCGCGTACATGCTTGGCCGGGAAATGGCCCTTCGTTAAAGCGGAGGAATCCCGAAGATTCCGCTAGGTCATCGAGTGGTTGACCAGTCTCATGCTATATCATGACAGTCAGTTTTTGGCTTTTTCTACTGAGGTGCTCGTCCGGATGAACCAGGGCACAATCGCAGTAGTTCTCCTGGTGCCGCCCTAGCCGATAGAGCGGAACGTAAGGCAACAAAACACAGGAGCTGGGCAAACCCAACATTTGACCAAAGACATGATTCGGAGCTGATGCATATAAGGCCAAACTCGCAACGCCGAACACTCCCTAAGGTATTCGGTCTTTATGATGTAAACTAGGCTAAACAATGCCCTTTGTAATAAGCCCCTGGTGTCCAGGTACATGCAATATTCTAACGTGGCTACATGCCAATACGTCAGCATCCTTTTCAGTTGTACTGAGAATCTAGGGGATGTGTATCAACAAGAGACAGTAAAAAAGGTTTACGCAGGGTCTTAATCTAAATAGAATCCTTGGAATGGGTCCCTGCTGCACGTCTGCGCCTGTGTCTCCATTGTGCCGTATCCTGGATGGGTGTAGCACGATGGTCATGTGAAAAAGAGAGGAACTTAGTTGAAAAGTTGTCGTGCAAAAGGTAGGTTACTAAATAAACCATGTATAGTTCCAGATGAGTAAAGTTGAGCCTAATTGTCACTTGTTCACACGCGTTGAGCCCCTTGTATTGTTGTAGGTGTATAGCCATCAAACCTATATCAATAATATATAGCTACACCGGACTCGTCTAACCGTGTCCGTGGTCTTAACGACCTGTCAGATGCTCTAGTTGGTGAGGCCGTCTAGTGTGCGGCTGCCAAGGCAGCCGCAGGTCTTCCGCGCACAAGGAGCGCTCCGTATTTCCATTTACTGTGATGATGCCACGTGGACTGGGCATCTTAAGCATGAGAGAAGCGTAATGCTGTATTGCATTAAAGCGAGCGAAAGCTTCGCGTCCGAGTAGTGCTTGATAGCCACTTTGGAACAGAGCGATGTGGAAGGTTAACTTTTCGCTGCGGAAGTTATCGGGAAAGCCGAATATAACCTCTAGTAGCAGGGAGCCCGTACAATGGGCTTCTGGGCCTGGCGTTACTCCTTTAAAGGTAGTATTGATATGGCTGATTTTTGTTGGGTCTATCCCCATTTTGTGGACTGTGTCCTGATATATCAGGTTTAAACTACTGCCGCCGTCCATCAGGACTCGTGTGAAGTGGTATCCGTCAATTATCGGGTCTAACACGAAGGCAGCCCATCCTGCATGCCGGATACTTGTCGAGTAATCCCGATGGTCAAAGGTGATCGGTTTGGATGACCAGTGGCAGAACTCCGCGGTGATAGGCCCTGGGGCATGTGTCTCTAGGAGTGCCGCTTTGTTTCTCCCCTTCATCACGTGTAACACGTTTACTGTTTTGACTTCTGGTGGGAATTTCTTCTATTCCCCAATGCTTTGCTTGCGAGGCTCGTCCTTGTCTCCGCTTGGTGTATCCTGCCCCTTGTGTTCGGCGTTGAGTTTGCTGGACTGCTTGAAGACCCAACATTCTCTATGGGTATGATTTGCAGGTTTATCGGGGGTGCTGTGGATCTGACATAGTTTGTCCAGAATCTTGTTCAGGCTGGATAGTTTGTCTCTGTTGCCTTTGGAGGGTAGCTTTTGCTGACCTGGCCGAGAGCTTCTGAATCCGGCATTTACCGCCGTGCTCTTCGGGCTGTCTTCTTTGTTCCGGCGCTTGTTTTTGCTGCGTCGTGGCTTTCTCGTTTCCGTCCCTGACTTCGGATGTACTTGGGTCGCTGGTGCTGCATCGGGCTAACCAGCTGTCCTCGCCCGCGCAAAAACGGGTCATGAGGCTTGTTAATGCTGCCATTGTTCTCGGCTTTTCTTGGCCGAGGTGTCTGGCAAGCCATTCGTCTCGAACGCTGTGCTTGAAAGCTGCTAAGGCTTCGGCGTCCGGACAGTCGACTATTTGGTTTTTTTAGTGAGAAACCTATTCCAAAGCTTTCGGGCTGACTCTCCAGGCTATTGAGTTATATGACTTAAATCGTCTGCATCCGGTGGTCGGACATAGCTCCTTGAAAATTTGCCCGAAAAGCGTCTTCGAGCTCTTCTCAGCTTCCAATGGAGTTTTCGGGGAGGCTTTTAAGCCAGTGCCGAGCTGGCCCTTTGAGCTTGAGGGGTAAGTACTTGATGGCGTGCAGATCATCTCCTCGAGCCATGTGGATGTGGAGGATGTAGTGCTCAATCCAGACCCCAGGGTCTGTCGTTCCGTCGTACGCCTCTATGTTTACGGGTTTGAATCCCTCTGGAAATTCATGGTCCGGCACCTCATCGGTGAAACATAGGGGGTGTGCGGCACCCCTGTATTTGGGTGTACCGTGGTGTTCGGATTTTTGTTGTGTTGCATTGCGTGCTAGAGCACGCTTGCTTGGCCCGTAGATGGATCTGGTTGTGCCATCCTTTTGATGCGAGCCCTCACGTGGATCGCGTACTGGCTTGTGTGCAGCATCGTTTGCCGCTCTATGTTGGCCACGAGGTCGTCTATCTGACCGGATGGCTATTTTGTTTTTTGATTGCGGGGGATCTATGGCCTCCTCATCGAATTCAGGTAGCAGCTTTCGCTTTGGGTAGCTCTTTGTGTGGCGACTACCGCCGTACTTTGCTGCAGTGTTGAGTACTTCACTCCATCTAATTCTGAGTGTGTCTTGTGCAGCCCTGAGCCTTTGCTTCTGCTTTTTCAGACTCCTCGCAGTGGCAACAAGCCATTGATGGGTATTCTGTTGCTCCGGGTGCCTGTCCGGTGTGATGTCATCCGGACTGTTATCTTCGCCGGAGTCGGGTTGTTCGGTTTGATTCTCCGTGTTGCCGTGGTCAGACGGTGGTTCAATGCCGTGTTTGTCGTCCGCTAGCTCACCCTTCTCTATCGCTGGGTCTATATGATCGCTGTTTCTGCAGAGGCGGGATCGCTTCGACTGCTTCTCGAGGGAACAATCCTTTGCTGCGTCCTTCCGTTCCTCGTCGTTGTTTTCTTTGGGTGTGTCCACCATGTATACATCATATGACGAAGTGGGCGTCCAGTGCCCTGTGGGCAGTGGCTCCTGTTCGTCTCCTGCATCGTCGTCCATACCGTCGATGTCTTCGGAGTCGAAGGCGAGCATGTCGGTCAAATCGTCGACAGTGGCTACTAAGTGGGTGGTGGGTGGGCGGCGAATTTCTTCGTCGTCCGCATCCCGATCTGGCCGGCCATAGTTCGGCCAGGACTCTCCTAACAAGAAGAGAGACCTCAATGAGTTCAGTACGTCGCCAAAGGGCGAGTGCTGAAGGATATCCGCGGAGGTGAACTCCATGATCGGCGCCCAGTTGGATTCGATAGGCACGGGCGCAGGCGGTTCAGAGTCCGTGGCCGGGGAAGAATCCGGCAGTTCGGCATCACGGCTCCCGTGAAGGGTAAGGTCGATACTCGGCTCGATCACCGCTGAGAATGCGGCCTCCGTGGCGGGGTCTATCCACCCGTCCATGGATGGCGCAATTGGCCCCAAATTGAGGGTCGGAGCGGTTGCCGGTGCGGTCTCCTGAACACTGTCCGATGGTAGAGCTAAATCATGCTCATCGTGACTATGCGGCGCACTCGGCAGGGGCTCGAATCCGTCGAAGATCAAGTCTCCGCGGATGTCGGCCGTGTAGTTTAAGCTTGCAAACCTGACCTGGTGGCCAGGGTGTAACTCTCGATCTGCTCCAGATGGCCAAGCGAGTTGGCCCGCAGTGCGGAGCCGCCGGATACAAAGATCTGTCCGAGGAGAAAAGTCTCACCCCGGACTGCATCGCTATCAATGATTGAAGGAGCCATCCAGCCTAACGATGACGACATAGAGGAACTCTCAATGAAAGCACCAATGTCGGTGTCAAAACTGGCGGATCTCGGGTAGGGGGTCCTGAACTATGCATCTAGGCAGATGGTTACATGAGGCGGGGGACACGATGTTTACCCAGGTTCGGGCCCTCTTGATGGAGGCAATACCCTACGTCATGCTTGATTGTTCTTGATAATATGAGTAGTACAAGAGTTGATCTACCACGAGATCGAAGAGGCTAAACCCTAGAAGCTAGCCTATGGTATGATTGTGTGTTGTTGGTCCTACGGACTAAACCCTCCGGTTTATATAGACACCGGAGGGGGCTAGGGTTACACAGAGTCGGTTACAAGGAAGGAGATCTACATATCTGTACTTCCAAGCTTGCCTTCCACGCCAAGGAGAGTCCCATCCAGACACGGGACGAAGTCTTCAACTTTGTATCTTCATAGTCCAACAGTCCGGCTGAATGATATAGTCCGGCTGTTCGGATACCCCCTAATCCAGGACTCCCTCACCCGGATTGAGAGATATGAAGTCTCCAATAAGTTCTACAGCTGCAAGATGGAGGAGAATAGTTCCGTCAGTGAACATATACTCAGTGGGTACCATAATCACTTGACTCAGCTGGGAGTTAATCTTCCGATTGATAGTGTCATTGACAGAGTTCTTCAATCACTGCCACCAAGCTACAAGAGCTTTGTGATGAACTATAATATGCAAGGGATGGATAAGACGACTCCCGAGCTCTTCAGAATGCTAAAGGCTGCGGAGGTAGAAATCAAGAAGGAGCATCAAGTGTTGATGGTTAACAAGACCACCAGTTTCAAGAAAAAGGGTAAAGGGAAGAAGAAAGGGAAGTTCAAGAAGAACAGCAAACAAGTTGTTGCTCAAGAGAAGAAACCCAAGTCTGGACCTAAGCCTGATACTGAGTGCTTCTACTGCAAAGGGACTGATCACTAGAAGCGGAACTGCCCCAAGTATTTGGCGGATAAGAAGGATGGCAAGGTGAACAAAGATATATGTGATATACATGTTATTGATGTGTACCTTACTAGAGCTCGTAGTAGCACCTGGGTATTTGATACTGGTTCTGTTGCTAATATTTGCAACTCGAAATAGGGACTACGAATTAAGTGAAGACTGGCTAAGGACGAGGTGACGATGCGCGTGGGAAATGGTTCCAAAGTCGATGTGATCGCCGTCGGCACGCTACCTCTACATCTACCTTCGGGATTAGTTTTAGACCTAAATAATTGTTATTTGGTGCCATCATTAAGCATGAACATTATATCTGGATCTTTTTTGATGCGAGACGCTTATTCATTTAAATATGAGAATAATGGTTGCTCTATTTATATGAGTAATATCTTTTATGGTGATGCACCCTTGAAGAATGGTCTATTTGTGTTGAATCTCGATAGTAGTGATACACATATTCATAATGTTGAAGCCAAAAGATGCAGAGTTGATAATGATAGTGCAACTTATTTGTGGCACTACCGTTTGGGTCATATTGGTGTAAAGCGCATGAAGAAACTCCATACTGATGGACTTCTGGAATCACTTGATTATGAATCACTTGGTACTTGCGAACCATGCCTCATGGGCAAGATGACTAAAACGCCGTTCTCCGGAACAATGGAGCGAGCAACAGACTTGTTGGAAATCATACATACTGATGTATGTGGTCCGATGAATATTGAGGCTCGCGGCGGGTATCTTTATTTTCTCACCTTCACAGATGATTTGAGCAGATATGGGTATATCTACTTAATGAAACATAAGTCTGAAACATTTGAAAAGTTCAAAGAATTTCAGAGTGAAGTGGAAAATCATCGTAACAAGAAAAAAAGTTTCTACGATCTGATCATGGAGGAGAATATTTGAGTTACGAGTTTGGTCTACATTTGAAACAATGTGGAATAGTTTCGCAACTCATGCCACCCGGAACACCACAGCGTAATGGTGTGTCCGAACGTGGGAATCGTACTTTACTAGATATGGTGCTATCTAATGTCTCTTACTGATTTACCGCTATTGTTTTGGGGTTATGCTTTAGAGAAGGCTGCATTCACGTTAAATAGGGCACCATCGATATCCATTGAGACGACACCTTATGAACTGTGGTTTGGCAAGAAACCAAAGTTGTCGCTTCTTAAAGTTTGGGGCTGTGATTCTTATGTGAAAAAACTTCAACCTGATAAGCTCGAACCCAAATCGGAGAAATGTGTCTTCATAGGATACCCAAAGGAGACTGTTGGGTACACCTTCTATCACAGATCCGAAGGCAAGACCTTTGTTGCTAAGAATGGATCCTTTCTAGAGAAGGAGTTTCTCTCAAAAGAAGTTAGTGGGAGGAAAGTAGAACTTGATGAGGAAACTGTACCTGCTCCCTTATTGGAGAGTAGTTCATCACAGAAACCAGTTCCTGTGACACCTACACCAATTAGTTAGGAAGCTAATGATAATGATCTTGAAATTTCAGATCAAGTTACTACTGAACCTCGTAGGTGAACCAGAGTAAGATCCGCACCAGAGTGGTACGGTAATCCTGTTCTGGAGGTCATGTTACTTGACCATGACGAACCTACGAACTATGAGGAAGCGATGATGAGCCCAGATTCCGCAAAATGGCTTGAAGCCATGAAATCTGAGATGGGATCCATGTATGAGAACAAATTGTGGACTTTGGTTGACTTGCCCGATGATCGGCAAGCCATCGAGAATAAATGGATCTTCAATAAGAAGACTAACGCTGATGGTAATGTTACTGTCTACAAAGCTCGACTTGTTGCAAAAGGTTTTCGACAAGTTCAAGGAGTTGACTACGATGAGACCTTCTCACCCGTAGCGATGCTTAAGTCCGTCCGAATCATGTTAGGAATTTCTGCATTTTATGATTATGAAATTTGGCAAATGGACGTAAAGATTGCATTCCCGAATGGATTTCTGAAGAAGAGTTGTATATGATGCAACCTGAAGGTTTTATCGATCCAAAGGGTACTAACAAAGTGTGCAAGCTCCAGCGATCCATTTATGGACTGGAGCAAGCCTCTCGGAGTTGGAATAAACATTTTGATAGTGTGATTAAAGCATTTGGTTTTATGCAGACTTTTGGAGAAGCCTGTATTTACAAGAAAGTGAGTGGGAGCTCTGTAGCATTTCTAATATTATATGTGGATGACATATTGTTGATTGGAAATGATATAGAATTTCTGGATAGCATAAAAGGATACTTGAATAAGAGTTTTTCAATGAAAGACCTCGGTGAAGCTGCTTATATATTGGGCATCAAGATTTATAGAGATAGATCAAGACTCTTAATTGGACTTTCACAAAGCACATACCTTGATAAATTTTTGAAGAAGTTCAAAATGCATCAAGCTAAGAAAGGGTTCTTGCCTGTGTTACAAGGTGTGAAGTTGAGTAAGACTCAATGCCCGACCACTGCAGAAGATAGAGAGAAAATGAAAAGTGTTCCCTATGCTTCAGCCATAGGCTCTATCATGTATGCAATGCTGTGTACCAGACCTGAGTGTGCCTTTCTATTAGTTTAGCAGGGAGGTACCAAAGTAATCCAGGAGTGGATCACTGGACAGCGGTCAAGAACATCCTGAAATACCTGAAAAGGACTAAGGATATGTTTCTCGTTTATGGAGGTGACAAAGAGCTCTCCGTAAATGGTTACGTCGATGCAAACTTTGACACTGATCCAGACGATTCTAAATCGCAAACCGGATACATGTTTATATTGAACGGTGGAGCTGTTAGTTGGAGCAGTTCTAAACAAAGCGTCGTGGCGGGATCTACGTGTGAAGCGGAGTACATAACTTCTTCAGAAGCAGCAAATGAAGGAGTCTGGATGAAGGAGTTCATATCCGATCTAGGTGTCATACCTAGTGCATCGGGTCCAATGAAAATATTTTGTGACAATACTGGTGCAATTGCCTTGGCAAAGGAATCCAGATTTCACAAGAGAACCAAGCACATGAAGAGACGCTTCAATTCCATCCGGGATCAAGTTCAGGTGGGAGACATAGAGATATGCAAGATACATACGGATCTGAATGTTGCAGACACGCTGAGTAAGCCTCTTCCACGAGCAAAACATGATCAGCACCAAGACTCCATGGGTGTTAGAATCATTACTGTATAATCTGGATTATTGACTCTAGTGCAAGTGGGAGACCGAAGGAAATATGCCCTAGAGGCAATAATAAAGTTATTATTTATTTCCTTATTTCATGATAAATTTTTATTATTCATGCTAGAATTGTATTAACCGGAACCATAATACATGTGTGAATACATAGACAAACATAGTGTCACTAGTATGCCTCTACTTGACTAGCTCATTGATTAAAGATGGTTAAGTTTCCTAGCCATGGACATGAGTTGTTATTTGATCAATGGGATCACATCATTAGGAGAATGATGTGATTGACTTGACCCATTTCGTTAACTTAGCACTTGATTGTTTAAGTTTACTGCTATTGCTTTCTTCATGACTTATACATGTTCCTATGACTATGAGACTATGCAACTCCCGAATACCAGAGGAACACTTTGTGTGCTACCAAACATCAAAACGTAACTGGGTGATTATAAAGGTGCTCTACAGGTGTCTCCAATGGTGTTCGTAAAGTTGGTATAGATCAAGAATAGGATTTGTCACTCCGATTGTCGAAGAGGTATCTCCGGGCCCTCTCAGTAACGCACATCACTATAAGCCTTGCAAGAAATGTGACTAATGAGTTAGTTGCGGGATGGTGTATTACGGAACGAGTAAAAGAGACTTGGCAGTAACGAGATTGAACTAGGTATTGAGATACCGACGATCGAATCTCGGGCAAGTAACATACAGATGGCAAAGGGAACAACATATGTTGTTATGCGGTTTGACCGATAAAGATCTTCGTAGAATATGTAGGAACCAATATGAGCATCCAGGTTCCGCTATTGGTTATTGACCGGAGACGTGTCTCGGTCATGTCTACATAGTTCTCGAACCCGCAGGGTCCGCACGCTTAAAGTTCTTTGACGATCGGTATTATGAGTTTTTGTGTTTTTATGTACCGAAGGTAGTTCGGAGTCCCGAATATGATCATGGATATGACGAGGAGTCTCGAAATGGTCGATACATAAAGACCGATATATGGGAAGGTTATATCCGGACACCGGATGAGTTTCGGGGGTTATCGGATAAGTACCGGAGAACCGGGAGGTTACTGGTACCTCCCGGGGGGTTATTGGGCCTTATGGGCCCAAGTGGAGGAAGAGGAGAGACGGCCAGCTAGGGGCGCGCGGCCCCCCTAGCCCAAACCGAATTGGACTAGGGGGCCGCCCCCTTTCCTTCTTCTTCTCCTCCCCTTCCTTCTCCTCTCCTACTAGGACTAGGAAAGAGGGGGGAATCCTACTTGGAGTAGGATTGCCCCCCTTGGGCGCGCCTCCTCCTCCTTGGCCGCCCCTTCTCCTCTCCCTCCCTTATATACGGGGAGGGGGCACCCCTTGGAGACACAACAATTGATCTGTTGATCTCTTAGCCGTGTGCGGTGCCCCCCTCCACCATAATCCACCTCGGTTATATCATAGCGGTGCTTAGGCAAAGCCCTGGGACAGTAGCTTCATCAACATCGTCACCACGCCGTCGTGCTGACGAAACTCTCCCTCGATCTCTACTAGATCATGAGTTTGCGGGACGTCACCGAGCTGAACGTGTGCTGAACATGGAGGTGCCGTACGCTCGGTGCTGAGGATCGGTCGATCGTGAAGACATACGACTACATCAACCGCATTGTTATAACGCTTCTGCTTAATGGTCTACGAGGGTACATGGACTACACTATCCCCTCTCGTTGCTATGCATCACCATGATCTTGCGTGTGCGTAGGATTTTTTTTGAATTTACTATGTTTCCCAACATATATGTGCATTAATTAAATAAGAGATATTGTGATATTCCATGATATCCATTTCCCAACATGGAACAACCTGCAACTGCACCTACAACTAGCAACGCTATAAAAGAGGCTGAGCAAAGCGGTAACGTAGCCAAACAACAGTTTGCTGGGATGGTGAAAAGGTTAGAGGTTATCATGGCAATTTGGGAGGCTTGAGAAACAAGTGATAGGTAGCGCGACATAGCGATAGCATCGAGACAACTAGCAAAGCAAAGATAGTAGTGAGATCCAAGGTGACGGTCATCTTGCCCGAAATCCTGCTAGGAAGAAGACCGAATCCATGAAGAAGACGAACCAACGTAGCCGAACGAATCCTCACGATCGCAACGAAATAAGAACTATCGAGAAGAAGCACAACTGAAAAGAAGCATACAACACGGTAAACACACAACACATAGCATGGCATGATGCTCATCCAAGTATGATTCATGACAAGGCTACATGATGCTACTCATGGCAAGAGATGATGCATACAAGAACAACACATCAAAGCAAGTTTAAATGAGGTCAGAATCAACACATAACACTTCCGGTAACTCCCCATATGCAAATTTCGAAATTGGTACTATTCTGAACAAAACATTAAATTAAAGTTGTTAAACAGCAAGTTAAAGTGCACCAAGATGATCTACGCGTCTTTCTAGTCAAGTTACATATGAAGTTCATTTAATTTAGAGATACGGCCTAGAAGATATGAGCAAAACAAGTTAAACATGGCATTGATGAAAATGCAAGAAAAACACAATCACAAACATTCCAAAACGTGGATGCAACATGGCATGACAAAACTACATGCAAAACTAAGCAAGTTTCATAGAGAGCATGCTCAAAACGGAGCAACGATTCAACACATACACTCAGTACAAGATATAACAACAACCTGCCGAAAACAGCAACTAGGCACTTTGCAATTACCAAACAACATGCTACAGGAACTATAGGCATAAATATGACATGCACTTCAAGTACAGATTACATACTTCAATTAGCATCAAGGTTCAGGTTCATAGGCATCAGGATTAATCCAACATGATCAATGCAACAAGCAACTTTATAACACAGATTAGGACTTGGTGAAAAACTGGGCATACATGTGAGCAGAAATAACATGTTGACATGTTGGAGGCATGAAACGATGATGCTACAATGCAATATCATAGAAACCAAAAGCATGGCATTAAAGTACATGTTATACATGGCTAAACATGATTACTAAGCATCTCCATATAACCTCTAGATCAATGACATTCATCAAGACAAGATTGCAAGCTAAAAACAGATCCTCAGACTTAGTGAAACAGAGTAAGTCTGAAAATAGATTCATGATGCATACTTTGAGACAACAAAAGTATATGCTACAGGAATATTTCATGGCCCCAAAGGGCATAGCAAGCGTGTACATGTCAAGCACTACAAAACATGATCACTGAGATACTACTAGAGACCACTAGAGCATGCTCAAAACATCATGGCAAGATTGCAAATGATAACAGATTCACAGACTTAAATGGAATTGACTGAACATGGCAGAAACTGCGACAAGTAGACATGTTTACAAGCTTGTGCAACTCACCACCGAGCATTTCATGGCATGTGAATACAACCAACAACAAGATGGCATGTTTGTACAACTACTCATGGCAAGAACATGGTCATAGGATGCATAGATCACTAGCTATTCACATGAAAAAATGAACTTACTGATAATAGGATGACAGAAATATTATTTAGCAATTTTAGAGCATGGTAATGACAAGCTACATTAGGCCATAATTGCAAATAAGGGCATGTATGGATAGAGCATAACAAGATCTACAAAACATACTTAATGAGCCTCTCCAGATTATGCATGGATTCACTAGTAGCATCAAGTTAGCATGGCAACATAATATAGCAAGTTCAGACTTAGCAGAAAACTCAAGTCACTAAAATCAGCAACAACAAGTACCCTACTTTGCATGCTTGTTCTAGTCACCACAGGGCATATAATAATACATGGATTGTGCCAATGTAAAGATGGCATGAAGATGCTCCTAAAACATGTTGACATGATGCATAAGAGATAAACACACAAAATGCTATGAAAAAGGCAAATCAGCAAGTTATGATAATTTCCAGCAGATTATATCATTTGGCACTTTTGCAACAATGATTAGGGCAACAAGATGGACAATAACATGCATGCTAACTACACCACCGCCTAGAGCATTCATGGATGAACATTTCAATATATCATACACTCAAATCGGGGCAACGAGCATGAAGTTATGACAAGATGAAGATGCACAGATGAGATGGAAACACAGAGACTTAGACGAAATTTATACCCTCGCGAAAGTCAACGGGGATCACAGATTGGGTCGGAGCAGCGGATCGGGCCGGTACGGGTCGCGGTTCGGGTCAGGGTCGGTTGACCCGACCGGTGAGGTCGACGCCGGCGAGCTCATGAGCTCCGGCGAGGTGCGGATCTGGGCCCTCCCGGCCGGATCCGGCGACGAGGAGACGAATGACGGTGTGGGTGACACGCGGTGGTGCGGCGAAGAGCGGTGGCGCGGGCGGCATGGAGCTGTGGCGGCGACGACGGTGAGCGGCGCCGGGCGGGCGGCGGCTGGCGCGTGCGGGCACGGGGCGGTGGAGGCGCACGGGCTGGAGCGAGGCAGCGCGGCGCATTGCGGTGGCATGGACGGTGAGCGGCGCGGAAGCCGAGGCAGCGGTGGAGCGGAGGCGCGTCGGCGGCGACGGTGGTGAAGCAAAGGGGGCGCAGTGCGGTCGGCCCAGATCTGGCCCTGGGCTGGCCGGCCTTGGGCCCCGGCGGGCCGCAGCGAAGTGGGTGCGGTGATGTGGTGCGACGGGATTGGGTGTGGGCGGCGACTATGACGCCGGATATCTAGGCTACAACAATCACATACTACTGATGCCATGTCAGCGCTGTCACTGTTGTTAATCTCGTGTTAGTGCAAAACCGAGTCAAATTCAAATTTCAAATAACAAGTCAAATTTTTATTTCTTCAAACTATCAAATAAAAATGTTCTGTGGGCGGCAAATATTCACTAAGTAATGATCATGCTGGAACCAACCTCATTTGGTTTCCTAATTTGCCCATGGAATTATTTTAGTGAAACAACAAGATTAAATAAAAGCATTTTAATTCAACTATAAATTTGAACAATTCCAATTGGCCTCAAACTTTTTGTGCAACCTTATAGTGTTGACTAGGAATTATGCGCAATGTTTCATAGTTAACAAAAATCATTTGCCAGTTAAAATGAAAAGAAAACAATAAAGGAAAAATAAATAAAAAGAAAAAGAACAAAAACAAAAGAAGACCCCCTGGCCCATTTAGGCCAACCATGCGAGCGGTCGGCCCACCCCCGCTTCCCCTTATCCCCCATAACCCTAGCCCACCACCCGCATCACCTCCCACCCCCACAATCCCCACGCTCCTCTCCTCCTACCTCGATCCAATTCGGGATCGGGGCACTCGCCCCCTCCGCCACCGCCCGGTGCCGTCCCGGCCCCGTCGCCGACCACCGCCACTCGCTGGACCGATGCCACCTCGCCGGACGCCTCCTCGCCTCTCCCTCGAGCCGACTTCATCGCGTCTCGCCGCCTCGGACCACCGTCGCCACTGCCTCGCCGGAGCTGCGCCGCCATCGTCCCCCTCCTCCTCCTCGAACCCCGCTGCCCGTACCCCTACGCTACCTCGATGAGGCCCCGGCCTCTCCCCTCTCCCCCTGCCGGATGTCGCCTGCCACGCCCGACCGCGCCATTGCACGGGCCACTGCCCCGCTCGTAAGCCCCGCCGCCGCACGCACTCCGCTGCAGCACCTCCGCACGTGCACGAGAACGAGCACGCGCGCATGGCCGCGGCCTCCTCCTCGTGCTGCGCCTGGACCGGCGCCCCGCTCGCGGCCCCGCTGCTCGCCCGCGTGCACTGTCTTGACTTGCCGCTGCTGTTGTCGCCTCTTCGGCCCGCGTGCCCGTGAGCCCCCCTCCAGGTCTGCCCTTCCCCGCCCCGCCATGGACAACACTGCCGCCCCGCTGCCTCAGCTTCGCCGTCCCCCTCCTGCTCGGCCTGGCCGCGCGCTGCCCGCGCCGCTCAGCCCGCGCGTTGCCCAGTGCCCGTCCCGCCGTCGCCTTCGCCCTCCTTCGCCCGCGTGACCCCGCCACCACCTCCACCTCTTTAGCTCGCGCTCGTCGCCGCACGCCTCCTTCGCCCCGCCGGCCATGCGCCGTTCCGCCACAGCCGGCGCCCGCGGCCGCGGCTGCGCCCCACCTTGGTCGTAGTTCCCTTCCCGGGTGGACTCGGGCGCGCACCTGCATGTCCGTAACCGCCTACCCGCTGACCCGCTAAGGCCCCCTAGCCCTATGACAGGGGCCCTACCCCCAGAATGTTTAAAAAAAGAGAATTAGAATTAAAATAAATAAATAATAAATAAAATTAAATATTAATTAATTAACTAAATAATTAACTTAATTAATTCTGTTTAAATTAACTAATTAAGATTAATTATCCTAATAACTAATTAACCTAATTAACTACTGTTAATTAGCTAAACAGTCCCTGACAGGTGGGACCGACCTGTCAAGTTGACCAGGTCAACGTTGACTGCTGATGTCAGGCTGATGCATTAATTAATTTTTGAATTAAATTAATTTATTAAATCCATAAAATTGATTAAATATTTTAAAATTAATATAAAATAAACCGTTGCTTGGATGGAAAAACTTTGTACATGAAAGTTGCTCAGAACGATGAGACGAATCCGGATACACAACCCATTTGTCCGCCACACACCCCTAGCATAGCGAACACACAACTTTTCCCCTATGGTTCATCTATCCGAAAACACGAAACACCAGGGTTACTTTCCCGGATGTTTCCCCCCTTTGCCGGTATCACCTCCTACCGCGTAAAGGCACACCTGGCACCGTTACTGGTCATGTCATGCATCGATATGCATCTATTTGCATTGTATTAATTGTTTCTTCCCCCTCTTCTCTCTGGTAGACTACGAGACTGACGCCGCTGCTGGTGCCCCGATCGTATATGTTGTTGACGACCCCTCCTTGCCAGAGCAACCAGGCAAGCCCCCCCTTGATCACCAGATATCGTCTATTCTTCTCTCTACTGCTTGCATTAGAGTAGTGTAGCATGTTACTGCTTTCTGTTTATCCTATCCGATGCATAGCCTGTCCTTGCTATTACTGTTGTTACCTTTACCTGCAATCCTAAATGCTTAGTATAGGATGCTAGTATTCCATCAGTGGCCCTACATTCTTTTCCGTCTGCCATGCTATACTATTGGGCCGTGATCACTCAAGAGGTGATCATGGGTATGTACTTATATACATATTATATGATACCTGTGGTGACTAAAGTCGGGTCGGCTCGTAGAGTACCCGTGAGTGATTCACGGATTGGGACCGAAAGGACGTTTGTCCTAACGGCCCTCTGAGTGAACCTTTGTGGCGGAGCGACGGGCCAGGTTGAGACCACCTAGGAGAGAGGTGGGCCTGGCCCTGGTCGGCGTCCGCAGTTAGATCAATTAACATGCTTAACAAGATCTTGGTATTTAATCTGAGTCTGGCCACTGGCCTATACACACTAACCAACTACAAGGGAACAGTTATGGGCACTCAACGTTGTGGTATCAGCTGAAGCCTTCTTGACGTCAGCGACTGAGTGGCGTGCGCCGGATTGGACTGTAAGCCTGCGCTTGTATTAAGGGGGCTAGGTCTGCTTCCGGCCGCGTACGGAACATGCAGGTGTGCAATGGGAGATGGGCCCAGACCCCTGCGCGCATAGGATTTAGACCGGTGTGCTGACCTCTTTGTTGTGCCTAGGTAGGGCCGCGACATGTTGATCATCCGAGGCCGGGCATGACCCAGGAAAGTGTGTCCGGCCAAAGGGGATCTAGCGTGTTGGGAAATGTGGTGCACCCCTGCAGGGAAGTTTATCGATTCGAATAGCCGTGTCCCTCGGTAAAAGGACGACCCAGAGTTGTACCTTGACCTTATGACAAATAGAATCGAATACTTCATAAAATACACCCTTCCAAGTGCCAGATACAACCCGGTGATCACTCTCTCACAGGGCGACGAGGGGAGGATCACCGGGTAGGATTATGATATGCGATGATACTTGGTTAACTTACCATCTACTCTCTTCTACTGCTTCAAGATGGAGACTGCCAAAAGCGTAGTCTTCGATAGGACTAGCTTTCCCCCTATTATTCTGGCATTCTGCAGTCCAGTCCACATACACTACCCCTTTCATTGATACCAATGCATATGTAGTGCAGTTCCTTGCTTGCGAGTACTTTGGATGAGTACTCACGGTTGCTTTGCTCCCCCTTTTCCCCCTTTATATACCTGGTTGTTGCGACCAGATGTTGGAGCCCAGGAGCCAGACGCCACCGTTGACGATGACTCCTACTACACTGGAGGTGCCTACTACTACGTGCAGGCCGCCGCCGACGACTAGGAGTAGTTTAGGAGGATCCCAGGCAGGAGGCCTGCGCCTCTTTCGATTTGTATCCCAGTTTGTGCTAGCCATCTTATGGCAACTTGTTTAACTTATGTGTGTACTCAGATATTGTTGCTTCCGCTGACTCGTCTATGATCGAGCTCTTGTATTCGATCCCTCGAGGCCCCTGGGTTGTAATATGATGCTTGTATGACTTACTTTATTTTTAGAGTTGTGTTGTGATATCTTCCCATGAGTCCCTGATCTTGACCGTACATGTTTGCATGTATGATTAGTGTACAATTGAATCGGGGGCGTCACAGCTACGGAAGTGTCCGGCGGTGCGGAGGAGGTGGTAGGCTAGGGTTTTGCCCGAAAATGGAGGGGAGGTGCCTATTTATAGGTAGAGGGATCTAGGAGAGGGCTATTGAGGTGTGGTTTTCATCCACACAATCGTGATCCAACGACGAAGAGCATGGAGTGGGTTTAGAAGGGGCTAGCGGGCTATTGAGGAGGGGTGCTAGGCTGCAAAGAGAAAGAGGTCTGGCGGTTAACATGGTGAACCGTTGGGGCATCAAACGACCTCCAAATGGAACAAAATTTGAAAGGCGGTCTACCAGTGATATACCAAGGGCACTCGACATATCTCAGCCCATTTCGAGAACGTTTTTCTCCCACTCACAAAACAAGATCTGGAAGGTGCGGCGGGTGCATGTGAGAGTGTCTGGGCTCAGAACAGACAACAAAGAGAACTGGGAGACCCGAACTAATGCAAGTTTTGAAAAACATGCAGATGAAATGCACATGATGACATGGCAAAGTGCAAGACGCAAGCGAATGACATGGCAACGATGGCGAATAACTGGAAGACACCTGGCGCAACGGTCTCGGGGCATCACACAACTCACGTTCCAGGTGGTTGTAGACCCAGTGGGAGAAATATACGACTACAAATGCAAGATGTGGGACCACACATGTGAGGACTAAAAAAGATGTTACAAACTATAGTAAATTTTCTTGTCAGTTTTTGTTCGATTGAAATGACAAAAACCATGCACCTGTTCCAAAAAATAGGTATTTTCTGCCTGCATGTCCTCTGCATGATGCGGACAAATAAGGCTGACAGCGTTCCGGAGAAATACATCCTCAGGAGATACACCAAATGCCCAAACATGCAGCCGACCTTCAACAGAGATGACTTGAGGACAGTAGTGTCGAATAAGGCCTCCCACTACTGCATTGAAAGTGCACTGCTGCAGCTGAACATGAGGGTACACAGAAAAAGCTTGAGAAGCCAAGAGCAAATGGCGAGGGAACGAGTCATTATGGAAAGTCTTGAACCAGAACTCAACACCATGCAATCTGCTGCAAACGGAGATGATGCGGACAACGAAGCAAAAAAGATGACCATGATGTCGCTACAATCTTATCTGAAATGAACCATCTTGGAGCTATTAGCAGCTACGGCAACGAGGAGGAGTAGCAATAGCAACAAGAGCCCGCCCATGTGCAGACTCACGAGCAGCAACATGCTCACGTGCAAGATCATGAGCTTGATGGTTCTATAGGCGAACAACATGACATCAGGAGATCCTACCACTAGTAGCAGCAAAGGGTAGTTAAACTGACCATATTCTCATGCACAAAGGGGAGGAAGAATAAGACGCAAGTAGCGAAAGCAGCATCCAACAATTCGCCGCGCCCCATCAAACGCGTGGAATTCGGCTAGGACGACAAACCTCTCGGGATAAGGGCATGCTGTGTCTGCAACATGGTGACCAATCATAATGCACGCACATGCCCAGACCGCACAGATGCCATCATCGACAAGCAAAAGCTGCAGAAGCAGATCAGAGCCGCCAAGGTTTCTACCACCGGAGACAAGACACATAAAAGCTACATTTGCGGCAAGTGTGGGGGGACTGATGAACATAATGCCCGCACATGCAAAAAGGACAAAGGTTACTAATATCCTAAAGGAACTAGCAAACACCACCAACATGAATGAGTAGGGTGAATCTCGGGTTCAAGAACCCGGGAATGGAATGCCTACTAACTAAATGGCATCACGGGATGCTTTCGAGAATGATGGCCAGAATCATCACACTGGGAACACAAAACATGGCTAGATTACTAGGTGACCCCCTAAGACACCTAGGCTCATAATAATAGCTGCAACATATATGTCGAGGCAATAGAGTACCTCAACGCACTAGTTTGTGTGGTTAATCTGGCCCAAAGGAACATCAAACATGGAGGAATGAGTTGCAAGTGTATCAGACTATTTAGAAACCGAGGATGACTCGAACAGCATAATGGTTGTAAATGCTCAAAAATATTTGAGACATCCTGCAAAATGGTGGCATAACCGCTCAACATCACAATATCAGGTTCTGAGGCCAGCTATGAACACACGGAAGTAGTAGGAGCTGAACTGAGACTTGAATCCATCATTCCTATAAGTCTATGGATTAGTAACACGTGATCCTGATAGAAAGAAGGGAAAGCCTAGTTCATTAACCCCGTAGGAAAGATTGGATGACTCGGATCAGAAGGGCATAAGGTAAAGGAGTAAAAAGAGCCTTACATTCCCATCCGCAATCAATTGCCTTATATAACTAAAGCATTTCGAGACTCAACTTCGACCAGTTTGGCTTAGTAATCCTACAGGCAGTCAGGCTCTGATACCAAAGCAGTCAGGACCCCGATCCTAGGTCACACCGATCTAGCATGTAACATGTCATATCACTTTGTGACCTCACGAATGATATCCCCACGGGTGCCACCTTACCTGGCCCGGGACCGTTTGCGCCTTTTGGATCACGTATATGATAGTGTCGCTAGCATCCGTATGACAGAGAACCCGTGCTGACATGACTAGTCATAAACCCAAGGTGGCGCTAACTTACAGGACATGCATACATGACCCAGCAATGAACGTGCCGGTCATCAACATATGGACCGAAGTCATAGAAAGCTACAAGGACTTAAAGGAACAACGCCTGACATTTCCTCGAAGGGACAGACACATGAACGAAGAAGGACACATGCCGGCTAGCCTAAGTGTTCCGGATCAGTAGCAAGCTACCATGGCTCAGTGGAAGCACTAGGAGACATTTCCCCATAAGAGAGGCTACCAAGAATAAACAACTAGGTTGTCGGATCCCACACGTACCAAGCATTTCATTAACATACACACAATATGCTCGATATATGAAAATACAACATGGCATCACAACAAAACTCTACGACTCAAAGTATTCATTCATTAGGCTCTGAAGAGCCAGATATAACAAACATGGGTCTGACGACCCGACATTCGAGTCATACAAGAAATAAGCACAAGCGGAAGCTTAACTTGTCTGAGTACAAACAACTACAAATGAAAAAGGCTATGAAGCCTGACTATCTAGAAGACCCTGCCGAGGGCACAATATCGTAGTTGAGGTAACAAGCTAAACGTTGAAGTCCACGCAGAACTACTAGTGAGACTGAAGTCTCTCTGCCAAAATATAAATTAAGCAAACGTTAGTAAAAATGTACCCAACAAGCCTTACATCAGAACTAGCTACATATGCATCATTATCAACAAAGGGGTGGTGGAGTTTAACTGCAGCAAGCCAGCTTTGAGTCGATGGCTATCCTAAACTACGACTGCAAGTAACTCTTTTGGGGTGGCACACACAAGTCCACATATTCACCAATCAATACAGCACAATGGATCCGCTCCCGTCTCCCTACGAGAACGCCATCCATAGCACTCACGCTTATCTTGCGCATTTTAGAGTATCCACTTTCACTTGTCTATGAACTGTATAGGCAATCCAGAAGTCCTTTACTGCGGACGCGGCTATTGAATAGATCATTTATAAACCTGCAGGGGTGTACTTCTTCACACATGTTTCCACCACTTAGCGCCTACACACGACATGTGCTCGGTAGAAAGCCAACGTGGGTGTAGACCATGACCTGACGAACCACACAAGTCCCTAGTCCAGGTTTATAGCCTATTCAGGTTCCATCCATAGGGAGTCCGGCCGAGGTTTCCACTGCGACCCCGAACGAGGTGTGCAGGGTTCCCGAGGCACCAAACGGGCGATTCGGTACACCGGGCCACGTGCCTACCGCATCACAGCCCACCCCTCGGGTCAGCACTGTGCACGGCCTCTAGCATACTACAAACACCAGAAACTACTTGCAACTCCTGGACACAGGACATGGGGGTTAATAAGTTGAGAGGGGTCATATTTCAGGGCCCAACGTGTGGTAGTAGCTGTTCATGGATCACAAACACATAACTCAGTTCTTGAGGACGGTTTCAATGAGACAATCCACCATGTACTCCTACATGGCCTCTCACCGCTACCTTTACCAAATCATGTTCACACACTTAGCTCTCAACAGTAGGACATGTTCACCACATTCCAATTCATCCCCGATGAATCAGACCTGACACAACTCTAAGCAATAGCAGGCATGACAAGCAAGCATAAATGAGTAGGCACATCATGGCTTAAACAACTCCTACTCATGCTAGTGGTTTCAACTATTTACTGTGGAAAAGACAGGTCATGCAGAGGAAAGGGGTTCAACTACCGCAACATGTAACAGTTGAAACGTTGTTGTCCTAATGCAGTAAAAGAGAGCAGGAGTGAGAGGGTGGGATTGTATCGGAATGAACAAGGGGGTTTGGTTGCCTGGCACTTCTGAAGATAGTATAGCTCTTCATCGGTGTCATCGAATTCATCGTCGGAACTACGTCCACCGAGAGGGGACAAATACCGGCAAACAGAGAAAGAACACAATCAATGCAATGCAACAATATGATGCATGAATGTGACATGGCAATATGCGGTGATTTGAGCTAATGCAGCTAGAAATGATTTAAATGAAGTTGGTTTGAACACTAAATTCAAATTCGAACTCCATATGTGATCATTCAAATGTTATTTATTTGATTTGTCCAATTCAGCAGTTATAAGTTGTTCCAACATGCACGAAAATGGTATAGATGGATAGATTGGATTTTTTGATTATTTTTCATATATAAATGATTTCATTTGGAGTTACGGTTGATTTCATATGAATTTTTGAATTTTAAACTAATTTTTGGAATTCCTGGATTAATTAAAATGCCAGAAAACAAATTGCTGCGTCAGCATTGTGTAAGCATGACGTCAGCAGGTCAAAGGGGCTGGTCCAAGTCAAATCTGACAGTGGGACCCGCACATTAGTGACACAAGGGTTAAACTGGTTTAACTAAACTTAACTAAAGTTAGTTAGGGCGTGGGACCCGTATGTCAGTGACTAGGGAGGGTAGTTAGTGACCTAATTAGTTTTAGCCTAATTTGACACGTCAGCCGCCCAGGGTTAGTGTTGGAAATATGCCCTAGAGGCAATAATAAATTGGTTATTATTATATTTCCTTGTTCATGATAATCGTTTATTATCCATGCTAGAATTGTATTGATAGGAAACTCAGATACATGTGTGGATACATAGACAACACCATGTCCCTAGTAAGCCTCTAGTTGACTAGCTCGTTGATCAATAGATGGTTACGGTTTCCTGACCATGGACATTGGATGTCATTGATAAAGGGATCACATCATTAGGAGAATGATGTGATGGACAAGACCCAATCCTAAGCCTAGCACAAAGATCATGTAGTTTGTATGCTAAAGCTTTTCTAATGTCAAGTATCATTTCCTTAGACCATGAGATTGTGCAACTCCCGGATACCGTAGGAGTGCTTTGGGTGTGCCAAACGTCACAACGTAACTGGGTGGCTATAAAGGTACACTACAGGTATCTCCGAAAGTATCTGTTGGGTTGGCACGAATCGAGACTGGGATTTGTCACTCCGTGTAAATGGAGAGGTATCTCTGGGCCACTCGGTAGGACATCATCATAATGTGCACAATGTGATCAAGGAGTTGATCACGGGATGCTGTGTTACGGAACGAGTAAAGAGACTTGCCGGTAACGAGATTGAACAAGGTATCGGGATACCGACGATCGAATCTCGGGCAAGTATCGTACCGCTAGACAAAGGGAATTGAATATGGGATTGATTGAATCCTCGACATCGTGGTTCATCCGATGAGATCATCATGGAGCATGTGGGAGCCAACATGGGTATCCAGATCCCGCTGTTGGTTATTGACCGGAGAGTTGCCTCGGTCATGTCTGCATGACTCCCGAACCCCTAGGGTCTACACACTTAAGGTTCGATGACGCTAGGGTTATAGGGAATAGATATACGTGGTTACCGAATGTTGTTCGGAGTCCCGGATGAGATCCCGGACGTCACGAGGAGTTCTAGAATGGTCCGGAGGTAAAGATTTATATATGGGAAGTCCTGTTTTGGTCACCGGAAAAGTTTCGGGTGCTACCGGTAACGTACCGGGACCACCGGGAGGGTCTCGGGGGTCCACCAGGTGGGGCTACCTGCCCCAGAGGGTTGCGTGGGCCAAGTGTGAGAGGGGACCAGCCCCAGGTGGGTTGGTGCGCCCCCCACCAGGGCCCAAGGCGAAGAGAGAAGGGAAAAGGGGGAAACCCTAGGCTCAGATGGGCCTAAGGCCCACCTAGTGGTGCGCCCCCCTCTCTCCCCCCTTGGCCGCCCCCCTAGATGGGATCTAGGGCTTGCCGCCACCCCTAGGGGTGGAAACCTAGGTGGGGGCACAGCCCCTCCCTTTCCTCTATATATAGTGGGGTTTTGGGCTGCCATACACACGAGAACATCTCGTTCTTGGCGCAGCCCTACCCCTCTCCCTCCTCGTCTCTTGCGGTGCTTGGCGAAGCCCTGCTGGAGTACCATGCTCCTCCACCACCACCACGCCATCGTGCTGCTGCTGGATGGAGTCTTCCCCAACCTCTCCTTCTCCCCTTGCTGGATCAAGGCGTAGGAGACGTCACCGGGCTGTACGTGTGTTGAACACGGAGGTGCCGTCCGTTCGGCACTAGGATCATCGGTGATTTGGATCACGACGAGTATGACTCCATCAACCCCGTTCACTTGAACGCTTCCGCTTAGCAATCTACAAGGGTATGTAGATGCACTCTCCTTCCCCTCGTTGCTAGATTACTCCATAGATTGATCTTGGTGATGCGTAGAAAATTTTGAATTTCTGCTAAGATCCCCAACAGTGGCATCATGAGCTAGGTCTATGCGTAGTTTCTATGCACGAGTAGAACACAAGTTGTTCTGGGCATCGATTTTGTCAATTTGCTTGCCATTACTAGTCTTATCTTGATTCGGCGGCATCGTGGGATGAAGCGGCCCGGACCGACCTTACACGTACTCTTACGTGAGACTGGTTCCACCGACTGACATGCATTAGTTGCATAAGGTGGCTAGTGGGTGTCTGTCTCTCCCACTTTAGTCGGATCGGATTCGATGAAAAGGGTCCTTATGAAGGGTAAATAGAAATTGGCATATCACGTTGTGGTTTTCGCGTAGGTAAGAAACGTTCTTGCTAGAAACCTATAGCAGCCACGTAAAAACTTGCAACAACAATTAGAGGACGTCTAACTTGTTTTTGCAGCATATGCCTTGTGATGTGATATGGCCAAAAGGATGTGATGAATGATATATGTGATGTATGAGATTGATCATGTTCTTGTAATAGGAATAACGACTTGCATGTCGATGAGTATGACAACCGGCAGGAGCCATAAGAGTTGTCTTTATTTATTTATGACCTGCGTGTCAACATAAACGTCATGTAATTACTTTACTTTATTGCTAAAGCGTTAGCCATAGTAGTAGAAGTAATAGATGACGAGACAACTTCAAGAAGACACGATGATGGAGATCATGGTGTCATGCCGGTGACAACGATGATCATGGAGCCCCGAAGATGGAGATCAAAAGGAGCAAAATGATATTGGCCATATCATGTCACTATTTGATTGCATGTGATGTTTGTCATGTTTTACATCTTATTTGCTTAGAACGACGGTAGCTTAAATAAGATGATCCCTCACTAAAATTTCAAGAGAAGTGTTCCCCCTAACTGTGCACCATTGCGAAGGTTCGTCGTTTCGAAGCACCACGTGATGATCGGGTGTGATAGATTCTAACGTTCGAATACAACGGGTGTAAGCCAGATTTACACAGCAAAAACACTTAGGTTGACTTGACGAGCCTAGCATGTACAGACATGGCCTCAGAACACGGAAGACCAGAAGGTCGAGCATGAGTCGTATAGAAGATATGATCAACATGAAGATGTTCACCGATGTTGACTAGTCCATCTCACGTGATGATCGGACATGGCCTAGTTGACTCGGATCATGTTTCACTTAGATGACTAGAGGGATGTCTATCTGAGTGGGAGTTCATTAAATGAACTCAATTATCATGAACGTAGTCTAAATTGTCTTTGCAAATATGTTGTAGATAAATAGCTCACGTTGTAGCTCCCTGTTTCAATACGTTCCTAGAGAAAGACCAAGTTGAAAGATATTGTAAGCAATGATGTGGACTAGGTCCGTAGTCCGAGGAGTGTCCTCACTGCTACACAGAAGGCTTACGTCTTTGATGCACCGCTCGATGTGTAAACCCCTACAACGTCGTCTGTGGATGTTGTGAACACCTGACAAACACATCCTGATGACTACTTGATAGTTTAGTGCACCATACTTTACGGCTTAGAATCGGGATTCCAATGACGTTTTGAACGCCACATAACATATGAGATGTTCCAAGAGCTGAAATTGGGATTTCAGGCTCATGCCCGTGTTGAGAGGTGTGAGACCTCTGACAAGTTCTTTTGCCAACAAGATGGAGGAGAATAGCTCAGCTAGTGAGCATGTGCTCAGAATGTCTGGGTGCTACAATCAGTTAAATCAAGTGGGAGTTAAACTTCCAGATAAGATAGTGATTGATAGAGTTCTCTAGCCACTATCACTAAGCTACTAGACCTTTGTGATGAACTATGACATGGGGATGGAGTTGATCCTGGAGCTGTTCGCGGTGCTTAAGACTGCAAAAGGTAGAAATCAAGAAGGAGCATCAAGTGTTGATGGTTTAATGAGACCACTGGTTTCAAGAAGGGCAAGGGCTAGAAGGGAAACTTCATGGATGGCAAACCAGTTGCCGCTCCAGTAAAGGAACCCAAGGTTGAACCCAAACCCGAGACTAAGTGCTTCTATTGTAAAGGGGACGGTCACTGGTAGCGGAATTACCCCAAATGCATGGTAGATAAGAAGGCTGGCAACTTCAACAAAGTATATACGTGTTATTAATGTGTACCTCGCTAGTACTCCTGGTAGCACCTGGGTATTGGATACCGGTTCAGTTGCTATTACTGGTGACTTGAAGCAAAAGCTACGAACTAAACGGAGACTGGCTAAGGGCGAGGTGACGATGTGTGTTGGAAGTATTTCCAAAGTTGATGAGATCACCATCACACGCTCCATCTACCTTCGGGATTAGTATTGAACCTAGATAAATGTTATCAGGTGTCTACGTTGAGCATGAATATGATTAGATCATGTTCATTGCAATACGGCCATTCATTTAAGTTAGAGAATAATGGTTATTCTGTTTACATGAATGATACCTTTCATGGTCATGCACCCTATGTGAATGGTTCGTTGAATCTCGGTCGTGGTAATACACATGTTCACGCCAAAAGATGTAGAGTTAATAATGATAGTACCACTTTCTCGTGGCACTGCCACTTAAGTCATATTGGCGTAAGATGAATGAATAAACTCCATGTCGATGGATGTTTGGAGTCACTTGATTTTGAATCACTTGACACATGCGAGCCATGCCTCATGGGCAGGATGACTAAGACCCCGTTTTCAGGTACAATGAAACGGGCAAGTGACTTGTTGGAGATCATGCATGCTGATGCGTGTGATCCAATGAGAATTGAAGCGTGCAGTGGATATCGCTATTTTCTCATCTTCACTGACGATTTGAGTAGATATAGGTATATCTACTTAATGAAGCACAAGTCTGAAACGTTTGAAAAGTTCAAGCGATTTCAAAGTGAAGTTAAGAACCATCATAACAATAAGATCATGTTCCTACGATCTGATCAAAAGGGGATTTTCTGAGTTATGAGTTTGGTAATCACTTAAGACATTGTGGAATTGTTTCACAGTTGAAGCCACCTGGAACACCACAAGGTAATGGTGTATCCGGACGTCGTAATCGAACACTATGAGATATGGTGCGATCTATGATGTCTCTTACCAATCTACCGTTTTCATTTTGAGGTTATGCGTTAGAGACAACTGCATTCACTTTAGATAGGACACCATCTAAGTCCGTTGAGACGACGTCGTATGAACATTGGTTTGGCAAGAAACCAAAGTTGTCGTTTCTTAATGTTTGGGGCTGCGATGCTTAAGGCTTCAGCCAGAGAAGCTCGAACCCAAAGCGGACAAACACATCTTCATAGGATACCCAAAGGTGACAGTAGGGTATACCTTCTATCTCAGATCCGAGGGCAAATTGTTTGTCACTTAGAACGGGTCCTTTCTTGAGAAGGAGTTTCTCTCGAAAGAATTGAGTGGGAGGAAGATAGAACTTGATGAGGTTGTCGAACCTTTATTTCAACCAGAGAGTGATGCAACACAGAAAGATGTTTTCTGTGGAGCCTACGTCTGTTGAATAGGAAGTTAATGATAATGATCATGAAGCTTCGATCAAGTTGCTATCGAACCTCGTAGGTCGACAAGGATATGTACTACTCCTAAGTGGTACGGTAATCCTGTCTTAGATATCATGTTGTTAGACAACAATGAACCTATGAGCTATGGAGAAACGATGGTGGGCTCGTATTCCGACAAATGGTTAGAAACCATGAAATCCGAGATAGGATCCATGTATGGACTTTGGTGGACTTGCCTGTTGATCGGCAAGCCATCGAGATAAATGGATCTTTGAGAAGAAGACGGACATGGGCGGTAATGTTACCTTCTATGAAGCTCGACTTGTGGGAAAGAGTATTTTCACAAGTTCAAGGAGTTGACTACGATGACAATTTCTCACCCGTAGCGATGCTTAAGTCCGTCGGAATCATGTTAGCATTAGCTGTGTTTTTCGATTATGAAATCTGACAGATGGATGTCAAAACAAGTTTTTTTACCAGTTTTCGTAATAAAAAGTTGTATGTGATACAATAAAAGGTTTTGTCGATCCTAAGGATGCTAAAAGGCATGCTGGCTCCAGCGATCCTTCTATGGACTAGAGCAAGCATCTCGTAATCGGAATATATGCTTTGATGGAGTGATCAAAGCTTTTAGGTTTATACAATGTTTGCTAGAAACTTGTATTTACAAGAAAGTGAGTGGGAGCACTACAATATTTCTGATAATTATATGTGGATGACATATTGTTGATCTGAAATAATGTAGAATTTCTGGAAAGCATAAACGGTTGTTTGAAGAGTGATTTTCAAAGGAAGACCTGGATAAAGCCGCTTACATATTGGGCATCAAGATCTATAGAAATAGATCAAGACGCCTGATGATACTTTCAAAGAACACACACCTTGACATGTTTTTGAAAGAGTTCAAAATAGATCAGTCAAAGAAGGGGTTCTCACCTGAGTTGTAAGGTGTGAAGTTGAGTAAGACTCAAAGATTGACCACGGCAGAAGAAAGAGGAAGGACGAAGGTCGTCCCCTATGCTCTTGTCATAGGCTCTATATGGTATGCCATGTTGAGTACCGCACCTGATGTGTGCCTTGCCACATGTCTGGTAAGAGGGTACAAAGGTGATCTAGGAGTAGATCACCAGATAGCGGTCAAAATTATCCTTAGAGGAATAAGGAAATGTTTCTCGGTTATGGAGGTGATAAAGAGTTCGACATAAAGAGTTACGTCGATGCAAGCTTAACACCTATCCGGATGGCTCTGAGTAGAGATACCGAATACGTATAATGGAGCAACAATTTGGAATAGCTCCAAGTGGAACGTGGTAGCAGCATCTACGATATGACATAAAGTTTTGCGAAATACATAGGGATCTGAATATGGCAAGACCCGTTGACTACAACCTCTCTCACAAGCATAACATGACCAAACCCAGAACTCTTTGAGTGTTAATCACATAGTGATGTGAACTAGATCATTGAGTCTAGTAGACTCTTGGATGTTGGTCACATGGCGATGTGACCTGTGAGTGTTAATCACATGGCGATGTGAACTAGATTATTGACTCTAGTGCAAGTGGGAGACTGTTGGAAATATGCCCTAGAGGCAATAATAAATTGGTTATTATTATATTTCCTTGTTCATGATAATCGTTTATTATCCATGCTAGAATTGAATTGATAGGAAACTCAGATACATGTGTGGATACATAGACAACACCATGTCCCTAGTAAGCCTCTAGTTGACTAGCTCGTTGATCAATTGATGGTTACGGTTTCCTGACCATGGACATTGGATTTCGTTGATAACGGGATCACATCATTAGGAGAATGATGTGATGGACAAGACCCAATCCTAAGCCTAGCACAAAGATCGTGTAGTTCGTATGCTAAAGCTTTTCTAATGTCAAGTATCATTTCCTTAGACCATGAGATTGTGCAACTCCCGGATACCGTAGGAGTGCTTTGGGTGTGCCAAACATCACAACGTAACTGGGTGTTTATAAAGGTACACTACAGGTATCTCCGAAAGTATCTGTTGGGTTGGCACGAATCGAGACTGGGATTTGTCACTCCGTGTAAATGGAGAGGTATCTCTGGGCCCACTCGGTAGGACATCATCATAATGTGCACAATGTGATCAAGGAGTTTATCACGGGATGATGTGTTACAGAACGAGTAAAGAGACTTGCCGGTAACGATATTGAACAAGGTATCGGGATGCCGACGATCGAAACTCGGGCAAGTATCGTACCGCTAGACAAAGGGAATTGAATACGGGATAGATTGAATCCTCGACATCGTGGTTCATCCGATGAGATCATCATGGAGCATGTGGGAGCCAACATGGGTATCCAGATCCCGCTGTTGGTTATTGACCGGAGAGTTGTCTCGGTCATGTCTGCATGACTCCCGAACCCGTAGGGTCTACACACTTAAGGTTCGATGACGCTAGGGTTATAGGGAATAGATATACATGGTTACCGAATGTTGTTCGGAGTCCCGGATGAGATCCCGGACGTCACGAGGAGTTCTAGAATGGTTCGGAGGTAAAGATTTATATATGGGAAGTCCTGTTTTGGTCACCAGAAAGTTTCGGGTGCTATCGGTAATGTACCGGGACCACCGGGAGGGTCTCGGGGGTCTACCAGGTGGGGCTACCTGCCCCAGAGGGTTGCGTGGGCCAAGTGTGAGAGGGGACCAGCCCCAGGTGGGCTGGTGCGCCCCCCACCGGGGCCCAAGGCGAAGAGAGTAGGGAAAAGGGGGAAACCCTAGGCTCAGATGGGCCTAAGGCCCACCTAGTGGTGCGCCCTCCTCTCTCCCCCCTTGGCCGCCACCCCTAGATGGGATCTAGGGCTGGCCGCCACCCCTAGGGGTGGAAACCTAGGTGGGGGCGCAGCCCCTCCCTTTCCCCTATATTTAGTGGGGTTTTGGGCTTCCATACACACGAGAACATCTCCTTCTTGGCGCAGCCCTACCCCTCTCCCTCCTCGTCTCTTGCGGTGCTTGGCGAAGCCCTGCTGGAGTACCACGCTCCTCCACCACCACCACGCCATTGTGCTGCTGCTGGATGGAGTCTTCCCCAACCTCTCCTTCTCCCCTTGCTGGATCACGGCGTAGGAGACGTCACCGGGCTGTACGTGTGTTGAACACGGAGGTGCCGTCCGTTCGGCACTAGGATCATCGGTGATTTGGATCACGACGAGTACGACTCCATCAACCCCGTTCACTTGAAAGCTTCTGCTTAGCGATCTACAAGGGTATGTAGATGCACTCTCCTTCCCCTCGTTGCTAGATTACTCCATAGATTGATCTTGGTGATGCGTAGAAAATTTTGAATTTCTGCTACGATCGCCAACAGTGGCATCATGAGCTAGGTCTATGCGTAGTTTCTATGCACGAGTAGAACACAAGTTGTTATGGGCGTCAATTTTGTCAATTTGCTTGCAGTTACTAGTCTTATCTTGATTCGGCGGCATCGTGGGATGAAGCGGCCCAGGCCGACCTTACACATACTCTTACGTGAGACTGGTTCCACCGACTGACATGCACTAGTTGCTAAGGTGGCTAGCGGGTGTCTGTCTCTCCCACTTTAGTCGGATCGGATTCGATGAAAAGGGTCCTTATGAAGGGTAAATAGAAATTGGCATATCACGTTGTGGTTTTCGCATAGGTAAGAAACGTTCTTGCTAGAAACCTATAGATGCCACGTAAAAACTTGCAACAACAATTAGAGGACGTCTAACTTGGTTTTGCAGCATATGCCTTGTGATGTGATATGGCCAAAAGGATGTGATGAATGATATATGTGATGTATGAGATTGATCATGTTCTTGTAATAGGAATCATGACTTGCATGTCGATGAGTATGACAACTGGCAGGAGCCATAAGAGTTGTCTTTATTTATTTATGACCTGCGTGTCAACATAAACGTCATGTAATTACTTTACTTTATTGCTAAAGCGTTAGCCATAGTAGTAGAAGTAATAGATGACGAGAGAACTTCAAGAAGACACGATGATGGAGATCATGACGATGGAGATCATGGTGTCATGCCGGTGACAACGATGATCATGGTGCCACGAAGAAGGAGATCAAAAGGAGCAAAATGATATTGGCCATATCATGTCACTATTTGATTGCATGTGATGTTTATCATGTTTTACATCTTATTTGCTTAGAACGATGGTAGCTTAAATAAGATGACCCCTCACTAAAATTTCAAGAAAAGTGTTCCCCCTAACTGTGCACCGTTGCGAAGGTTCGTCGTTTCGAAGCACCAGTGATGATCGGGTGTGATAGATTCTAACGTTCGAATACAACGGGTGTAAGCCAGATTTACACAGCAAAAACACTTAGGTTGACTTGACGAGCCTAGCATGTACAGACATGGCCTTGGAACACGGAAGACCGAAAGGTCGAGCATGAGTCGTATAGAAGATACGATCAACATGAAGATGTTCACCGATGTTGACTAGTCCGTCTCACGTGATGATCGGACACGGCCTAGTTGACTTGGATCATGTTTCACTTAGATGACTAGAGGGATGTCTATCTGAGTGGGAGTTCATTAAATGAACTCAATTATCATGAACATAGTCTAAATTGTCTACACATATACCTCGGACCAGAAAACAAATTGCTGCGTCAGCATTGTGTAAGCATGACGTCAGCAGGTCAAAGGGGCTGGTCCAAGTCAAATATGACAGTGGGCCCCGCACGTTAGTGACACAAGGGTTAAACTGGTTTAACTAAACTTAACTAAAGTTAGTTAGGGCGTGGGACCCGTATGCCAGTGACTAGGGAGGGTAGTTAGTGACCTAATTAGTTTTAGCCTAATTTGACATGTCAGCCGCCCGGGGTTAGGCCGCAGGCGACCTCAACCGACGGCGGAGGCACGCCAGAATCTCTGTTTCGGCGAACATTCGTCGCATGGGTGGGTTCTACGGGACCCTGGGGATACGCCGCGTCCAACGGTGCCACTGGTTGGTCGCATAGTCGCCGGAGCTGACAACGACGAGCACATCTGTGGCAGCGCTCGCATGGAGTTGGCCAGGATGGCGTTGTGGTGTACGGGAGGAAGAGCTGGTGGGCGTTCTCGGCTCCTGGGAGCACGGTGAGTGCGATGACATGCTCGAATGCGAGCGGAAGCAGCTGGGGCCACAACGGCGACGTTGCCGGAGTTCGGGAGCTCTCGGCTCCGGTGGCTAAGCTATCTAGGGCACGTAGTCGGCAACGGGGCAAGGGGGTTTCGAACAGGGGCTCACAGCGAGTCTATTGGGAAGGTCAATGGGCTCGGGGCGGATCGACGGCGACGAACCGCAGTGGCCGAGGATGAAGACGATGATGGTGGCGACGTTGTAAGGCGCCGAAGGATGTGTGGCTCGTCTGGGATGATGCAGACGAGGAGGAGGAGGCGATGAACACGGCGGTTGGTGGAGGGACGGGCGGTGAGCGCAGTGGTAGTGAGCGGCGGTGACGGATGTGTTCGGGTCCGAGGTGCAGAGCGAGAGAGAGGCGGGGAACGGGGATGAGAGCGAGAAGGTCGGCGGCAAGCAGGAGGAGGCGTGGCGCCTCGCGCGCGCATGCGCTATCCCGCCTCTGCCTACTTGCAGAGGTTAGAGATGACTGGCACCATGCCAGGTGTGCTAAGCCAGCACAAGTGAGGCCCAGGTGGGTTTCTCTCTCCCCTTTATTCTATTTCAGTTTTCTATTTTATTCTGTTTTGTTTTGATTTAGTAAAAATACTAAACCATTTTTAGAACTCCTGAAAATATTTGTGGGAACTGTTGAAATTATTCTCAACAGCCCTCAACTAGTTTCAAAATTATTAGAGCATTTAAAATATTTATAGGATTTAAATGCCCCAATTCAAATACAATATGTGTTAATTCAAAAATCCAGAATGTCCTAGAAATATGTTCATCATTTTTGGCAGAGGTTTTCACGTTCATCAAAAATCATGAACTTTTCTGGAGGCACTTTGGGTTCATTGAAAAGATTTCAAATTGAGCCTGGTTGAGTTCTATTTGGTGCTAGGGTTTGAACATCCCCATTTCAAGTTCATTGAAATTTAAACATGATGAACACATGACTAGATAGTCTAGGTCATACCAGAACTAGGGATGTGACAAAGGGCATGGGAGAAAAAGAAGGGATCTTTATCCTCTTATATAGGTGGTGAAATACCAAACGCCACCCCCCTCAAGCCTTAAAACTCGCCAGTTCCCGACAAGATCATGCCAATGGAATGGTTGGATTACCCAAAAGCTGTATTTATGAGGATCCCGTAATGGGCGGGCACGATCTCTGTTTTGAGAAGACGTGCCAATGGGGGCTATGCCTCGAAACGCTAAGCGGGAGGCGTGAAAACGGTTCGAAGTTAAAGAGCCAGATATGACGTTTCGCCGAAAAAGTTGTCAGTAAAGAGACACTGTTTTGTTTGGATACCTTGCCTTCGTGTCTAAGGGTTGTGACAATTGTTTAGGGAGTTGTTTTAAAGTGTTTGGGAGGAGGAACCCGCCCCGCAATACCGAAAACAATCCGAGTCATAAATGCAGAGCAAGGAAGTCAGGGCCGGACTGTTATCCACCCGATGTACAATGAAGAACCAACCTTGCAAAAGCCAAAGACATAAGATGAATACTGCATTGTCATTTGAAGGCCAATTCGGGGGCTACTGAGGGAGTCCTGGATTTGGGGGTCCTCGGGTGTCCGGGCTATTTGGTATGGGCCGGACTGATGGACCGTGAAGATACACGTAGAAGACTTTCCCCCGTGTCCAGGTAGGACTCCTCTTTGTGTGGACGGCAAGACTGGTGTCCGGATATGTTGTTTCCTTCCCCCACAAACCGACTCTATACAAACCTAGGCCCCCCAGTGTGTACATAAACCAGAGGGTTTTAGTCCGCACAGGCTATCAGAATTATCATAGGCTAGACAACTAGGGTTTAGCCATTACGATCTCGAGGTAGATCAACTCTTGTAACCCCCAAACTCATCAAATACAATCAAGCATGACACAGGGTTTTACCTCCATTAAGAGGGCCCGAACCTGGGTAAACATTGTGTCCCCCTTGTCCTTTGTTACCCTCGATCTTCAGACGCATAGTTTGGGACCCCCTACCCGAGACGGTCGGTTTTGACACCGACAGCCAGCCCATTAATAGGGTGCAATTTTTGGGCCAAAAGCCGGCCCATATTTGGTCTGGTCCATTAACAACCTGCCACATTCTAGGCCTAATAAGAGCCCATCTGAGATTCAGCCCGTTAATAGCCTACCATGTTCTGGGCCATATTACATCCCATATCAGATCTGACCCTTTAAGAGCCTTTGGGCTAAATTATGGCCCATATCAGATTCGGCCCTTTAATTGGATGTTGTGCTTTTGGGCCCACTTGAGGCCCGGTTAGGATTTCTGTTTGCTAAAGGCCTAGTTAGTAATACAGTCTGATATTAGTTTCGGCCTGTTAAAGGCCCGTTTAACATTTCGGCGCTATATTTATTTGGGCATGTTGAAATCCTATCATATAGTTGGGCCTAACTAGGGCCCGCTTTGCATCTGGCCCGCTCACAGCTGATAATATGATTGGGCCAAACAAGGACCGAGAAAATTTTGGCCTATTAACGGCCCGTGATGTGGTTGGCACAATCACGGGCCGGGGTCTATTTCGGCCTGCTGTCGGCCCGTGAGCTGTCTGGCATGTTTCAGGCCCAACCGACATTTCAGCCTACTAAAAGCCCATTGAATTTTCTTGCGAAAATAGGGCCAGTGGTTTACTCGGCCTATTAAATGCCTGAAACTACTAGTGGGCCAGTTTACACTTAGGCCTGTTAACGGACCAAGATGACTGGGCCCATGATGCGGCCCATACATAGTGATTTGCATGACGACCCGAATATGTACCGTAATTTTACGGTTTGGCCGTTTTACTTTTGATGGAGCGAAGGCAGGATATATATATAGTAAAATAACTACAACATCGTGAATAAGAAAAAACCTAGACTATACAATAAAGAAATTACGACATATTACATCCACCGGGCATCAAAGTTCGCCACTATGACAATAGAGCACAAGCAGAGAGCGGATTACATACACTGGGCATCAAAGATCACCACCAGTTCAAATAAACATGCCAACAAAATAATATACAAAACCGACAACACTTCAATAGAGTTCAAGAAAGGTTAGCCCTGCTCGGGAGCTGTAGCGCAAGCAGCCGAGCAAGCTGATGAGACTGCACTTGTTTGACGCTTATATCCTCCTCACTCTTAAAGAGAAACAAGTAGACATATGACAAGTTTTGCACATATAAGTATCAGTGCTGACAATTTGTCACATTTCTTATTGACAAATAAAGTGACACAGTTTAAAATAGCATTAACACAATATGGTATTGTTCATGTTAAGACATGGCAGAAAATGACATTGTGAAGGAGTTGGCAGCTTCACGGCACCACTAGATTATAGATCAAGAACTCAATGGTTGGTGTGCTATCAATTTATCCCATTTCAGATTGGCAAATAAAGAGACAGTTTAAATAATAGTACAATGATATGACATTGTTCATAGTTAAGACATTGTAGAATATGACATTGTGTTATAGTGGGTAGGTTCACCACAACACTGGATTACAGATCGAGAATAGAAGCATACATGCAGTGCAAAAGAAGATCACATGCTTTGTATAGTTCAATTTACATGGTTTGAAGAAGGAACTTGGTTCTACAACTGAAAACTTAAATTGGGAAGGACAAACATAATAAACTTTAAACATGCAATTTGATGCAAACACCAAAAATAAACAGTTGTTGGAGTCATGCCTAACCAAATATACACAAAAAAAGTTTGAAGGCTTGAGAAGGACAAACTTACATTAGTGGTGAAGACCGGCTCTATAAAGCCCTTGTCCATGCAGATGGAGGGGTAATTCAAGAAGTTTACCACAAAATCTTCTTCATAAGCATTGCCTTTATTCTACATTTTGGTAAGAGTAAATATCGATGTGATAATATGTAGCGCCCAAGATGCGATTCTATCCCAATCACGTGATGAACTCATGATTGGGGCACAACCGCATTTCAAGCGCATAACAAGGTGGATATCATTACAACATACAATGTACCAAATATATGAGAATACAATTTAAAGGATTACACTTGCCACAAGCTACAACATGAAAACAACAGATCATCATTACATAGCAGTCATCATACAGAAGAGCGACATCCACCCAGCTAATCCTAGGCTCCCGACCCGGAACCTATCCCTTACCCGAAGAAGAAGAAGAACTCCAAAAGCAAACAAGCATCGCACTCTCATCAGATCACCGCATTACCTGTACCTGCAACTGTTGTTGTAGTAATCTGCAAGTCACGAGGACTCAGCAATCCCAATACCATGGGTATCAAGACAAGCAAAGCTTAATGGGTATGGAATGGAGAAGTGGTGAGGTTGCAGCAGCACTAAGCATTGTATGGTGGCTAACTTACGAGTACAAGATTAAGAAGAGAAGCATGCAATGGTCACAAACTTGTAATGATCAAGAAGTGATCCTGAACTACTTACGTTCAAACATAACCCCACCAAGTTCTCTTCCAGAACTCACTCGAAAAGAGACGGTCATGGTTACACACACGCTTGGTGTATTATAATTCGGATCTCGTGTCAAGTTCTCTACAACTGCAGGCACGGATCTCGAAAGTTTAAACCCTGAAGGGGTGTCCCAACTTAGCCCATGACAAGCTCTCACGATGCACGGAGACAATCCTCCATCTCGGGACAACCCGATCAAACTCGGAATCCCGATGCACAAGACATGTCGACAATGGTAAAACTGTCGGATTTTGGGTTTCGGCAAAACCCTTGAGGTTCGAACACCGGGGTGCGCACGAAGATCTCTCCTCCCTCTAGCTCATGCCCTCACCGCTATCTCAAGGCTCAGCGCGTCGAACTCACAGAACAAAGGGACACAAGATTTATACTGGTTCGGACCACCGATGTGGTGTAATACCCTACTACAGTGTGGTGTGGTGGATTGCCTCTTAGGCTGAGGATGGACAGTTACAAGGGAAGAACAGCCTCCCAAGGAGAGGTGCTCCTGTGCTTGGTGAGTTTGTGTGGTGGCCTTGGTGGAATGGATCTGGTGAAAGATGAGATGCCTCCCTACGGTGGTGGCTAGTCCTATATATAAAGGCCCGGGTCCTCTTCTCAAATATTAGGCGGGAAGGGATCCCACAACGGCCAATTTGAAGGGGGACAACTAGTACAAGATATCCTGACAAAATATGGTCTTCGCCTGCCAAAGGCCCTTGTGGTGACGCCGTCCTGGGCTCTACAGTGACCTCCGTCCTGCCGTCCTGCTGGCCTTTGTCTCGTTGCACCGATATGGAAACCTTTGCCTGATGCCTCATGACTCCTCGCCCACGCTTGCCTCTTTAGCACCAAAGAGGAAACGAGGACATTGTGCCCGCCTGGCCTTGGTCGTCATGGCTTGCGTCACAGGAACCTCGTGAGGTGCCCCTTGCCTTGATCTCTCTGCCCCTCGCGAGCCAGCCTAGTGAGGCCGCCCTCGAGGCGGTCTTGTGGCATCCGCCTCGCGAGGCTCGACCCCTCGTGAGGGTCTTGAGTGTTGCTGGTGAAGATGGGCCGTACGGGGCCGCTGACGGAGCCACGCCGTGGGCCGCAGGCAGGCAAGTCTGGGGACCCCGTCCCCAGGATGCCGACAGTAGCCCCTTGGCCCAAGGCGCACTCGGACTTGGCTTCGAGGCGAAGCCAAGGGGCAAGTGCGGAGTGCCGCGAGCCCCAACAACCTGCTTCCTTGGTTGACGCGTGGCGATTGATGGGACATGGACGTCTCCACATCCCCACGCCGCCTCGGCAACTGCCTGACTTGACGAGTGCCTGCTGCATGCAGAAAAAAGGTCATTATTACCTTAGATCGTGGAGGCTGGCATTTGGCCTCCTCTTGGCTATAAATGTGAAGGGGGCGGAGCCCCCATCACCCATCTCTTCCTTCGCTTCCCCTACTTCATCGCTAGCAGCAACAATCATGGTGCCGATACGGAGGTTCTCGGCCGCAGAGAAGGGGAAAAAACACCTCGATGACCCCGGGCCACTTCCGCCGAAGAAGAGGCTGGCCCACCGTCGTGACATAGTCGTGAGGGCGGAGGTGTCGAGGCCTTGGTGTGAGCGGCCACCTCCTGGGTATCCGCTGCCTCTGTATGCCCAAGCCGAGGGCTCCGGAGGGAGAGGCGGCGAGCGGCGCCCCCGCGCCATGGCTGTGGTCGCCGCGTCATGGTGACGCACGCCGTCGCCCCAAGAGCCCACGCCGCGGACTCCTCGCGCGATCTCGTGATGTGGGTGGCGATGCCTCCGTGCACTTGGATTCGCATCCCGCAGTTCTTCTCTGTCGAGATGCCGCCAAGGGGCCCCTTGAGCTTTGGTTACAGTACGCCGACTATGACGCCCCGGCGACTGGAGCGGAGGTCGAAGCCGTCTCCCCGGGCAAGATCTTCATGACCCGTGGCTGGTGCGAGGTTGCCCGAGTCTGCCGTGCGGAAGGCGCCCTCGCCATCCACTTCGAGTACGACGGCGCCTCCACGATGTTCTTCAAGGTCTTCGACGAGGAAGGCCGCCGCTTGGAGTGTTGTCCTGAAGGAGGTCGTCAGGACGGCGCAGCAGCCAACACCGAGCCTACCGCTGGCCTCGCCAGCAGCTCCCCTAGCGGCAGCGGTGACTCCTAGTGGTCCAGCAATTCTCCTGAGCCCGAGGAGACTCCGGAGACGAGCGATGACAGCTACGTGCCCCCGAGCTCTCGCCGCGCCCGGAGCAAGGCTGCTGCGTCCGGCCGCCACCGTCACTAATCTGGATGAGGGTGGCACCAGCCTCCCGTGGCCCACTGTTGATTATGGCGTCGACAACGTTTGGCACGTGTAGGTAGGGCCCCTAGAAACTTCCTTCTTTTGCTCCCTGTGAGGAATTAAGATGGACCTCGTGGGGGCGTGTAAAGGGTTCGTAATGTTTTTTGTTGATATTATCCTTATTATAAAAATTTGTGAACGCATATCCTGCTTCGACTTGGTCTCCCCTTTCCAACCCCGCGACAGCTTGGTGCTCTAGCCGACAGGTCCCGGTCCCTATGCAGGCTGCAGCTGTCGCTGGTATGCTAGGTCTCGATGCCGTGGTCAAGGCAGGAGGTGAGAGGCCCGAGGTCCAGTAAGAGCTCCTGAGGCGCGATGCCCAAGAGTCCCCCTTTAGTGCGCAAGCAGCTACCTAAAGGTGGGAAAGGGAGGCGACGCTGCCGCAACAGGGCTGCGAAATATGGGAATCTTATGCCATAGCGTTCGACCGACCCGAGTGCGAAACTTATCTTGGTAGTCCATAGTTGATTCCTTGTGTTGTGCCAGGCTTGCGCGTCAACGGCCATAACATAGCCAGGTTTGGCCCGCGTGGGCCTCTCTCTCTTCTCCATGCTCTTCTTATGTGCTCTACGTCCTCAGGTCCCAGCCCTCGAGCAAGCTTAGCCGCCGTTGGTATGCCAGGTCGTGGTGCCGTGGTCAAGCCCAGGGGGTGAGGGCTGGAGAGCCAGTAAGACTTCCTGAGTCGTGATGCTCAGGAGCCCCCTTTTAACGCGCAAGCGAATTGCATGGGAGAAGAGGGAGCCCGCAGTACCGCCTGCTGTTGTCCTCAGGAGGTTCCTGCAGGTTAGCGTGAGGTGGAACACAAATTTCCACTACGATTGTCGATCTGCCACTCGTCGCTCCGCAAGAAGATGAACGCACTCAGGGTCTGGTGAGGTGACGTGCGCGGGCATGCTGCGAGCCAGAGCTCGACCGCTCAGATTTGTCAGTGTTGCAGGGACGGACCCGAGCAGAAGCGCCGTGCCAGCATGAATGGCTCCCATGGTGGGTGGCAACCAAGCAGGTCATGACTATAAGTAACTCATGCATGGGAACCAGATAGCTTAGATAGATGCGAAAATGATACATGCCACTGGGATGGACCCGAGCGGCCTGGGGATGATGCAGCCCGAGGGGCGCCCCCAGTAAAGTAAGCTAAAGACGTAAAAAGGATACATGCCGCAGGGACAGGCCCACGCGACCTGGGAATAATGCAGCCCGAGGGGCGCTCCCAGCTAAATGAACTTGGAAAATGTCACCTGGTTTGGTTGTCGAAGGAGCGTTGGGGTAGCTGAAGGCGCGCGCTGAAGAAGTCGCTCCTCACGAGCCGCCAAGACCCTGAGCCTCTGAAGGCTCTGGGGCTTGGGTGGCTCCCTGAGGACCGTCTCCATCTCCGCCAGGACCGCGTGATGCTTGGCCTCCTAGGTAGCCAGGATGCTCCATAGGTTGTGCTGGAAAGCGGCTGCCATGCTCGGTAGGCCAAATCGCATGCGAACATAGCTGTGAGGTGGGCCCTCGCAACGTCCCACGTGTGAAGGCCAGAAGCGCTCCTGAGATGCGGCCCTATTGATCCTGGGCTGTCGATGCAGATGCGCAGCTCGCCACCCTCGTCTGGATGGGGAGCTGCACTAGGTGGGCGGCGGTCGCCGCGTATCACCCTTGCTTCCTGAAGCTCCTGGGTGGCCTTGTCAATGAACTCCTGAGCATCGGGCACTCCTCGCCCGGTGCCCTCCTGGGGGAAACGTGCCATGAAGCACGCCTCCACATGGTGCCCGAGCGCCTCCCTCGTGATGTTGGCCAGCTCTGAGGCCCTCCAGAAGAGAGCCCCCGAGCCCTGCCCGAGGAGGGAGCGGGGTGCGCCTTCATATGTAAGGGATGGAGGCGCCCCAGGTGCAGGCGCTGATCCTGATGTGGCACAGCTAGAGGTGCCGCTCCCATGAGGCCCTGTGCGGAGTAGTTTCTTCTTCTTCTTGGGGTGGCCTCAGGAGGGTACGCGCCCTTGCTGTCAGGGTCTTCGATTGCTGCAGCTTGGAAGGCATGCTCGAGGGAGAACACCACATCTCTTTCTTCACAGGGGACTGTGATGATTCTGCCGCCTGCTGGCATCTTAAGGGCGTTGTAGTCATGGTGGCTTACTGCCATGAACTTGGCCAGGGCCGGATACCCGAGGATGGCGTTGTACGGCAGATGGATGTGGGCGATGTCGAAGTCGACGAGCTCGGTGTGGTAGTTGTCGGGCTGACCGAAGGTGACAGTGAGACGAACTTGCCCTATCAGGGTGGTGGAGCCGTCAGTCACTCATGAGAAAGGCTTGGTGGGTTGAAGCTGATTGTATGGCACTTGGAGGCTATCAAACGTCTCGATGGACAGGACACTGAGCCCCGCGCCGCCATCGATGAGGGTCTTCATGACTTGGACATTGCTGATGACGGGTGAACAGAGCATTGGGAGGACGCTGGCGGGCTCCACGCACTGAAGTTGATCCGTCGAGTTGAAGGTGATGGCGTACTTGGACCACCTAAGCGGGTGCGTGGCCTCGAGCCTGGGGAAGGCTGCATTCACCTCATGAGAGAACGGCTTGAGGATGCGCTGGGAAGCTGGGGCCTGAGCACCACCCAAGATGCAAGCGATGGCATGCGGTTCCTGGAAGCCCCCAGCCCCCTCGCCCTAATGGTGGTCGTCGTTCCTGCTTGGTGGTGGCGGCAGCGGAGGGAGGCCGACATTGCCCTGAGGACGGTCCTCGCAAGGCTGGTCGCGCTAGGCGCCCTCACGAGGCTGCTCTTGCCAGTGGTCCTCACGAGGCCGGTCGCACCACTCCTATCAGGGGCCGTGGTTTTCCCAGCGTCCTCCACCTCGTCCTCCTCCTCGGCTGTAGCCCTGGTCGTTGTGCTCGAGGCGTCGACCAATGCGTCCATCTTGGATGGCCCTGAGCTCTTGACAATCATTGGTGTTGGGGCTGTGTACGTTGTGGAAGGCACAAAAGGGACGACTACCCTTGGACGACTCGGGGTGGTCCCGGCCGCGCTTTGTGTCCAGCTCTTCCGCGAGTACGGCCACTCCTATCAGCGTCCTGGGAACGGGGGTCCCCGGACTTGCCTACCTGCGGCCCGCGGCATGGCTGAGACAGCAGGCCGTACGGCCCATCTTCACCAACAAAGCACCCAACACCCTCGCGAGGGGCCAAGCCTCGCGAGGAGGACGACGCAAGACCTCCTATGGAGTGGCCTAGCTAGGCAGGCTCACGAGAAGCGGAGATATCAAGGCGAGGCGAGCCTCACGAGGCTCTCGTGACGTGAGCCGTGACGATCGAAACCAGGTGGGCGCCAGCGCGCACAACGTCCTTGTTTCCTCTTTGGTGCAAAGGGGGCAAGCGCAGCCGCGGAGTACCAAGGCCTCAGGCAAAGGTTGTCATTTCGGTGCAACAAGACCAAGACCATGGACTGCAAGACGGAGGTCACCGTGGAGCCCAGAGCAGCGTCACCACCAGAACTTTGTGCAGGCGAAAACTACTTTTGTCAGGATATCTTGTACTAGCTGTCCCCCTTCAAATTAGCCCGCCATTGTTGGCTCCCTTCCCGCTCGATATTTGGGAAGAGGACCAGGGCCTCTATAAATAGGACTAGCCACCATAGTAGGTGGGGGGAGGCCGGAGACGATCTGATATGAGCTTGAGAGAGAGAGAGACCACCCCCCCACACACAAGCTCGCCAAGCACAAGAACGCCTCAACCTCGGGAGGCCGTTCTTCCCTTGTATTGTTCATCATCAGCCCAAGAGGCAATCCACCACCACCACACTGGAGTAGGGTATTACACCACAATGGTGGCCCGAACCAGTATAAACCCTGTGTCCTTCGGTGTTGTGAGTTCGTCGAGTTCGTCCGCAAGATCCTAGCGAGCTAGAGCGTAGATCGGTTGGAGGGAAAGACTTCGCGTGCACCCTAGTGTTCGAACCTTAATGGTTTGCCGGGACCCCATACCCTGACATTTGGCACGCCAGGTTGGGGGTGCGCCAGAGCCTTTTCTCCACCAATCAGCTCTCCAACATTCACCGGCTATGATGTCTGGCGACCCAAGAGCCGGGTCCGACCATTTGGCAGCCTGGCCGGCCCGGACGGCGCCGCCTGCCCATGAAGATCTCGACCCCGCACCCCAGGTGGCACGGGCGTCACCAAGCTCCACCGGGCGTGGACAACGCGGCCAGGCATCATCCATCCTCACCCTGTGGCAACCACGAGCCACGGCGAGAGCAGCGAGTCACGCCGCCGCAACTGCGCCGCACTCACGGCAGGAGCAAGCGAACATGCGGGCGGCACTCACAGTGGCAAGGGAGCTGCTGCGATGTAGACTGATGGAGAGCGGCCGGGACACGCTGCTTGAGTGTGTTGCTGAGCTCCTGGACACAGCGGCATCAGGAGCGCCACCCTTCAGCTATCGACTTCCCCCCCAGGCCAATGCAAGGTCGCGCGGCGAGCCTCACCACATCTGCGCGCCGTCAGGTACGCCCAGGGGCTTCACCAACATCAGGACGGCCGGTGGCGTAGGGGGCTCCAATCCCCCCATGCCGCCCTCGAGAAGCACGAGCCCAAGTGTCACCCCCATGGCCCCGGCCGGATGCCGTATTATCATCCCCAGGACGCCATCATGGGCGGAGCAACATGGAGTGTGGGGCACCACGGCGAGGTGTTCGGGTTGACGGCCCCGGAAGCCTACGTGCCCCGCATGATCGACCAAGGGTATGCACCAGAGGACGACATCGGCTCATTCGTTGGAGAAGACTGGGGAGAAGGGGCGCTAGGAGTCGAAGCCTTCCATGAGCCAGCGGAGAACCACAGCGAACGCGCCAACGACGACAACTACAGGGTACCGCTAACCTCTCAGGAACAGGCTTATGCTAACCATGGGCTACCGATGAATCAGGTTGCAGCACCGATTGATGACCCCGGCACGGCGGCACCCGTCTCAACAAGGGAGACATGCTGGGGGCCGCCAAGAGGGAGCTAGGAGCAAGGCCCCTCCCCAAGGCACGCGAAACCAGGGGACACCCGAAGGTAGGCCCTCTGCCGGGGTGGCTTCAACGACCTTTCCTCTGGCAGAGGACCCGTGGTCGCCGAGGGAACCACTGGCGTCCTCTTTCCCTCCTTTGTGTCGTCCTGGTCTCCACCCGGCTCAAAGGAGGTCAAGAGTGGCACAAGGCGGGGACCTCGTCTGGCGATATGAAGCAAGGCCAGTACCTGTGAAGAAGGCCCGGTGCCTGTGAAGATCGCCGCCCGTGACACTCTCACGTAATAATGAGTAGGGGCTGTACACGCCCCGGAGTCTCAGGAGCACCGGCCTCAGGCCCTGGGGCTCCCTCCCACGCCTAGTGGACAGCACTTAGCTCCACGCTGCTGAGAAGACTTGAAGACCCGAAGACTAGACTAGGTGCCGGACGCGGCCTTTTGCTTTGGATCTCTCTTTCTGTGGCTTTGCTTTCTCATTCTGGAGTTAAGTTGAAGCTGATTTTTTATCGTTGCGCGTGGGGGGGGGTGCCTTTTCTCGTTCGAGCCGTTTCTCACCTTCTGGATCTTGTTTGGTTTGGGACTCATGTCCGTCGCCTCTCGCTCGCAAAGCTCCTCGCGAGCCGGACCGCGCAGAGCACACGCTAGCACTACGCCTGGTGCTCACCCTTTCCGGGACCCCCCCTTCAAATAGGGCGATAGGCTCCGCAGGATTCTCAGGAACTCGTCGCCTCACGACTCAGCCCTAAGCAGGTGCTGAGTAAGGTAATCCATGTCTGGAAACTCACCCCCAGCTTCACGAGCTCACGAGGACACATACCCACATCGCATAGGAAAGTAAAAAATGTGATTTGCTTACACGAGGGGCTCCCCCTCTCAAAATGCTCTCACAAGTTTTCCAAGGGCTACGCCCGAGTTTTGCATGCAGAATAAGACAACAGGAGAATATGGGATCACCCAGAGATATCGCTCGCTGCGTCGTCCAGGGACGCATCGCTCGCATCGTCATCACCTTCGTCGGAATCGTCGCCGCCGTCGGCGACGCCCCCATCACCGTCGTTGACCACATCACCTACGTCTGCGATGACCACCACCCCATCATTTCCGAGGTGAAGGCCCTGACCAATGCATCGACATGATCCTCTACCCAACGCGCCAAGTCGCCCCGGACGGCGATGGGCACAGGAGCAATGGCGGCATCAAAGTCGAAGTTGGGGTTGGCGTTTAGGAGGTGGCTGAAGACACGGGAGAAGGCGTGCTGAAGCAGGCCACGACCCCTCTCCTCCACAAGCTGCCGAGCTCTGGCAGATTGAGCCTCCAGGCGCGTCACCACCTCGATGAAGAAGGTCAAGTGGCTGGCGTAGTCACTCGAGTGACGGGTCGGGGCGTTCTCGTCGCAGATAAGCCCAGGGCGGTGTTGGCCTTGTTCCGAAGGTCTTGGAGCATAGGGCCATGCACGTGCTCCAGCGTTTGGCGTTGGAGCACTTCTTCTCTGTTTTGCCGAGTGATGGCCTCAAGATTGTCAATTCACCTCCGGAGGGAAAGCAACTCGGCACAGGCGGAGGCCAGGTCCACCTGCACCGTAACCAGGTTGTCGGTTGTGGCCTCAGTACGCCTCTCGGCCTCGTCCAACCTGGGCCTGAGGGCGGCGGCCCTGCCCGTGCCCTCCTGTCTGGCGAGCTCCAGCCTCAAGCCGTACCTGCCCTCCAGATCGGCGCGAACCACGGCTACCCGACGATTGATCTCTTCTTCGACTCTGGCCTCGCAGGCCCCGACGACATCTTCAGCTTGAGCGACTTGACGCTCCCTCGTCTCCAGCCGCTCGAGCTCGAGGCTGCGCTCCACGGCCGCCAGGGCCAGCGCCTCCTCACGCCACCGGATCTCCTCTTCCTCCGCAGGCGTCCACCTCATCAATGCGAGGGCGGCCCCGCATGCCTCGACTTGCTGCTCAAGGGACGCACTCCAGACTTGGAGCTCCCACGCGCGCTCCTCCGCAGCCTCGCGACGGCGATCGGCCTTGTGAGCTTCCTCCAAAGCTCGTGAGCGGGCATCATTGGCAATCTTGAGGGACGCCTGCCTTTGCGTTCTCGAGGTCGCGATGATAACGGCCAAGGTTGACGGCCACTCGTAGCTTGCGCCGCTCCTCCACCAACCGAAGACCTTCGGCCTCAAGACGCGAGTCGACGCCAACAAGCTCTTCACCAAGGCGGTTCATCGCGCCCATCGCCTCCTGGAAGAGCTCATGGCAGACTACGCTACGCCCGCGCTCGAGCTCGAACGCTCGCCCCATCTCGTCCTCCGCCTCGGGGGCTGCGGGTGGGGCATCAAGTGGCGCGCCATCTCCCGGTTGGGGGCTGGGGGCTGGCACAACCCCAGGTGCCAGCTGACCCTCGTGAGGGGCCTGGGCTGAGCAAGGCCCGCTGCTTGAAGGAGGCTCCAGCATCGAGGCTAGCCATTCACCAACCGTGACCAAGGGAGGAGCCATTGGCACTCCCGCTGCGCTCCAAGAAAGGCCGCGTAGGACGAACGACGAAGGCACAAGCTCGGGGCGCCTTGACGACGGACCAGCTCCTGAGGCTGACCCCACGCCGTGGGCAGTATCTAAGCTTGAAGCATTGGAGCTTGGCGAGTACGATGGGACGAGAGGGAGCTGCTCCTCTGAAGGTTTTGCGACCTCAGCAGAAGGGGACCCGAGGGAGCAATCATGAGGAAGGGAAGGCGGCACATAGAAGATCACCAAGGAGAGATACTTACTCGTCGATGGCGATGTACTTCCGTCGTTTCAATGGTCCGTAGACGCTGCCACCGCTAGGGGATCCCTTCCTCTTGCAGAGCTCCTCGAAGTCCATGCAAAGGCGGCCAAAGCGCTGGACATGACGGCCGGAGCGCGTTGGAGCCGAAGAAGAACCAAGAGGAATGGCTTCAGGGGAGCCCGGCTGTGGCGAACAGCCCGACTCTCTCTCGCTGCGACCTCCTGAGGCCCCTGAAGCCTCGGCCTTGGGAGCCGCATGCCGCACCTCATCAGCAACTGGCGCCTCAGGAGAGGCGTCGCAAGCTCCCAAGGACGATGCCCCTGGATCACTGCTCGGCACGTGCTCCTCAGCACCTGAGCAGCCGGCCCCCATCACAGCTCGCTCCCCCGCACCATCACCTGGGGCGAGCTCGTCACCGGCGGCAAAGAATGGGACCACGATGACGGGATTCTCGCGGGGTCCCTCCAAGCCAATTGGGCACAGCCCCCACTCATGAAAGGAAGGCATGGTCGTGATGAAGGTAACCTTGTTCTCGCTGCGATACAACATGCAGCTCTTCCGAGGCATCTTGTCCGGCAGAGGGACACCGGATAGCACTATGAGCACAGTTTGTTGCGCAGCAAGAGGAAGCCCCTCCTCCTGAAACCTCATGTTGTCCCGACTGCTGAGCAAGCCCCACATCGGGCGAGAATGGTGCTGAAGCGGGGCAACTCGACGCCTGGCGAACTCGCTCACCACCATGGGCACAGTCACACCAAGGTCCTTCAACCACCGCAGCTTGGCCCAGACGGGGCCAAGGCAGGGGCTCATGAGCCTCTGGTGACCCCAGCCAGAGTTTGGAATGGCAGGCCCCACCGGAGCTTGGAGTAGAGGGTTGAGCATGCCGACATCAACAAACACCCACCGCGTGCGGAATTCGCTCGTGAATGAAGGAAGCTCGAAGTTGATCCCCATGCCTACCGTCGCTACCATGGCCTGAAAGCCCACGCACCCTGAGCTATGCCGGGCACCGATGAGATGTAGCGAGAAGAAGTGGCGAAGGAGCGCCACAGAGGGGGTGATGCCCACCATGGACTCACACACGAAGGCAAAGACGGCAAGAAGGGTCACAGATTGAGGGTCGAGATGAAGCATATGGATCTGATAGTGCTCGAGCACTGCATTGAAGAAGGCGGAGAAGGGAGGAAGCAGGCCAGCCCAAAGGGCGTCAATGAAGATCGGGACCTCGGTGACTGCCCGAGCCATGCTGGAGTGAGACGCAGGCCAGGCTGGCGTCTCTCCCCACTTGTTGAAGCTAGAGGCGAGCATGGGCGCACCTTGCACATGCCCTCGTCATTGAGCACCCGAGGCCGGCTGAGCGCCAGCTCGAAGGATGGAGGCATAGTTGGCGAGGACAGAGGTTTCTTCCCCTTGTCGGCTTGTTTCGGTGCCATGGCGGCAAAGCGGCCGGAACACTGGTTGGACTGGGAAGGCAGAATAGGGCGTCGAGGAAGCAGGGAGATTGGAAGATTGGAAAGCCAGGCACGGAGGGGGAGGAATAACTGTGCAAGAAGCGGGGCCGCATAGCCAGGAGGATTCAAAGGCAGCGTGGGGAAGCGGAGACGCCCACGTCCAATCAACCGCCACACGTCAACCGAGGTCGCAGGCTTTTGGGGCCCGCGGCGCTTCGAGCTTAACCATTGGCTTTGCCGCGAAGCCAAGCCCGCATAGACCTTGGGCCCAGGGGCTACTGTCGGCGTCCTGGGAACGGGGGTCCCCAGAGTTGCCTGCCTGCGGCCCGCGGCGTGGCTGAGCCAGCAGGCCGTACGACCCATCTTCACCAACAAAGCACCCAAGACCCTCGCGAGGGGCCAAGCCTCGCAAGGCAGACGACGCAAGACCTCCTCTGGAGTGGCCTAGCTAGGCAGGCTCACGACGAGCGGAGATCTCAAGGCGAGGCAAGCCTCACGAGGCTCTCGTGACGTGAGCCATGATGATCGACACCAGGTGGGCGCCAGGCGGGCGCCAGCGCGCACAGCGTCCTTGTTTCCTCTTTGATGCAAAGGGCGCAAGCGCAGCCGCGGAGTACCAAGGCCTCAGGCAAAGGTTGCCATTTCGGTGCAACAAGACCAAGACCATGGACTACAAGACGGAGGTCATCGTGGAGCCCAGAGCAGCATCACCACCAGAATTTTGTGCAGGCAAAGACTACTTTTGTCAGGATAGCTTGTACTAGTTATCCCCCTTCAAATTAGCCCGCCATTGTTGGCTCCCTTCCCGCTCAATATTTGGGAAGAGGACCAAGGCCTCTATAAATAGGACTAGCCACCACAGTAGGTGGGGGGAGGCCGGAGACGATCTGATCTGAGCTTGAGAGAGAGAGACCACCCCCACACACACAAGCTCGCCAAGCATAAGAACGCCTCAACCTCGGGAGGACCTTCTTCCCTTGTATTGTTCATCATCAGCCCAAGAGGCAATCCACCACCACCACCACACTGGAGTAGGGTATTACACCACAACAGTGGCCCAAACCAGTATAAACCCTGTGTCCATCGGTGTTGTGAGTTCGTCGAGTTCATCCGCAAGATCCTAGCGAGCTAGAGCGTAGATCGGTTGGAGGGAAAGACTTCACGTGCACCCCAGTGTTCAAACCTTAAGGGTTTGCCGGGACCCCATACCCCGACAACTCCCTTGCGCTTCACATCCTTGATCTTGGCCTTCTTCTCCTCTGGGTCGGTAGCGGGGAGCTCGAGGAGGGAGAGACACACCTCCTCAGCTCTTGCACACTTGGTTGCTATGTTAAACAGCTCCAGAGTCGTGCATAGCTCCTCGTGGATGGCGAGCTCCTCCTTCATCTTGATGTCGCGGACGCCATCGGAGAACGCTAGGATGATGCCTTGTCCGTCACCTTGGGGATCTTGAGACGAACATTGTTGAAGCGCTGGATGTACTTCTGCAGGGTCTCTCCCGGTTGTTGCTTGATGCGGCGCAGGTCACCCGCGGCCGGAGGACGGTCACGAGTACCCTAGAAGTTGGTGATGAAGCGGTTGCGCATCTCTCCCCGGTAGGAGATTGATCCCGCGGGGAAGGTTGAGGAGCCATGAGCGGGCGCTATCCTTGAGAGCCATGGGAAACCAGTTCGCCATGACTTTTTCGTTGCTGTTGGCTACCTCAATGCTCAGCTCATAGAGCTGCAGGAACTCCGCGGGGTCGGGGGTGACATCGTAGCATGGAGGCAGATCCGGCTTGAACTTGCCTGGCCAAACGACGGTGCGCAGCTCGGGAGCGAAGGCACGGTAGCCTGCGGTGGCCACCGGGGCCCTCTGCACGGGCAGAGCCTGCCCTTGATGTTCACGCACCGCCGGCGCAGGCGGCACGCGGTCTTGTCGTGGCGTCGGGAGCGCTGGAATGTTTTCTTGAGTTCGGGGAACCTCTTGGCAGCTTCCTTCTTCATGCGCGGGCACACGGCGTGGCGGATCAAGCCGTGGGACCACACGTCTTGGGGCGAGGACACCATCTTGACGCGGAGGGGGCGGTGGCGCTCCGTGAGCTGCGCGTTTTGGCGCGAGGGCGCCGTCTTGATGCGGAGGCGGTGGAGGCACTCCATGAGCTACATCGCCCGCGGCTGGAGGTGGGCGAGGCAGCAAGAGAGATGGCTCAGAAGAGCCCCCAGTGGCGCCGGGCGGCAAGCGTGAGACGATGAGCCAGCCGGAGTTAGCGATGGGGTGGCGGTGCGTCCGTCCCGCCGCATGGAGGGGTGCAGAGATGATGCTTGCTGCTTGTTCGCTGTCGGGCCGGTAGCGGCGTTGGCAACTGTTGGAGATATGCCATAGAGGCAATCGTGTATGCTGATATTTCCTATGTATTTATGAATAAAGATAGTCCTTGGACATTATCATTGATGTGTATCAGCAAATACGTGACTTGTTTGTGGGACTATGCATTGTATGATGAACGTCCTAAAAGGTCCCTAGTCAAAAGGGCTATGTGGACGCGCAACCATCTAGACTAGCATATGGCACGGTCGATGGCTTGGTCTCACTAGCCATGGGGCATTGGATGCTAACTGGATAATATGGACTTGGAAGGATCTGGTCAGATTCGACATAGTCGGCTCCGAGTTGAGATAAGGTCTGAGTCGGACAGACCCAACTATGAGACGCAGCGATATCTCATCTGTGAGTCTCTAGTACAACATACGTTCTATGTCCTAAGACCTGAGCTAGCGCATGTACTCGGGATGGTAACAGACTTGCTTTGGGCCGACCAAACGCTACTTCGTAACTGGGTAGCTATAAAGGTAGGTTTCGGGTTTGTCCAGAACCATGCTGCAAGACGTGGTCAAGCAAGATGGGATTTGCCCCTCCTATCAGGAGAGATATACTCTGGGCCCCTCATGTGATATGACCAGGATAAGCATGGCCATGCGTCAAGGATTATGAGATAATATGGTTTGTGGTCGGTATCACTGGAACGAGAAATATGTAGGGCTAGCACAAGGATGACAAGCTCACCTTGAACCTGACAACATATATCGTGTGGAAAAAGGAATGAAAGTGTGATGTACAGGTTCGCCTAACCAGCTTCATCGCCAGCTTGGTGTTCGGCATGCCTTGCTAGAGGCCACTACCAATTGTGCAGTTCGGAGGTGATCCGAACTGCGACCAAGCCGGCTTGAACCTAAGGGGTCGCGCGCTTAAGGGAAGGAACCTACGAGGTCCGATCCGAGGACACTGGTCGGATGTGATCCGAGCTGTATTCGGATTGTGGCCGAGTAGACTTATGGGCTTTAGGGTCCGTGCAAGGCCCAAGTGTTGAGCCCGCGATGCACGCCTATATAAAGTGGAGGTGCCGCACACTCAAGTGGTTGATCGCGTCGGCGCTGTCACTAGGGTTTGCATGTGTTGCGAATAGACACATCCACTCGCCGCTGGTTGTGTGATCGGACCTAGCAGTCCGCCGCACGACGTTCCTCCTGCATGCATGGATACCGTTAGAGGCGGTGCACTTGCGCTGCTCCGGCAAACCTGTACGTGGGAACCGACTACCGGCTGTACGAGGGAGATCGAACGAGAAGGAGACGATCCACACGGATGCGCTGCCCCAACTCTTCTTCCGCTGGATGGCACTACGCGTCTAGTGGTAACGAACTGTGATCCATCTCCCGTTGCTTGTTCTTGTTTGTTCTGCGCGTAGGAAAATTTTGATTTGCAGTCGACGCACCCTACTGTAGAACCCAACAGTGGTATCAGAGCCTCTGCTATAGGATTTGGATTTAGATCGTATACATATTAGATATGTGGAGGCGACAGATGAGATCTGTTGTCGTTGATGAGATCGGCTGTGTGCATGGTTGATGAGATCAACTGCACATGGGGATCGATGTGGCTATGTTTTCTGATGATCGGAGTCGATGAGGTCGTGACACAACCTACCCCTACCGGTCCGTATCTGCCATCGGAGTTCAGATGGGACCGCTGAGCGCGTAGCGCCTTGTATTTCGTACATGATCACTCAAACCGGTAGAATGCGATTCTATGCGTAAATTTGTTTTGTAGGTTTGATGTGAATAGTATGGCTCATGTGTATGTGATGCATGTGTGTAAATTATACATGGCCTGCATGTCATGTTTGTCAGCCGGCAGGAGCCAATGTGTTGTCATTATATTGTATAACGACCTGTGTGTCGACTTGTGACTCTATGTAAAATTCATTACTAGTTGTAGTAGTTGGATAATATAGATCAGGTTGGTGGCTTGGCATCCCGGCGTGACAAACAAGATGGAGCTCCTAGATGGTCATCGGAGTCGGAGCCGACCTAGAAGGACATCCATGAACGAGCCATACTATTTCACAATATATGTTTTACTTGTGATTGTTATGCTTCTTTGTTTCTATGCATGTTAGAATGGTAGAAAGATCCCTCATGAATATCAAGTAAATTGCCATTCCTGATGTTGCACCTTCGCATGTCAAGTGCATCTAGTAGTGGCCTCATAAAATTGGGGTGCTGCTAGGTGTCCTTGAACTGAAGGGTTCGTGTCGTACACGGACATGCACTGGATTAGGTTAACTTGACAAGGCTGTCAAAACGGTTTTGGGCCTTGTGGCAAAATATGTCGGGAGCCGGGGTATGATATACCTACCCGAACGATAGGAGTCGTATAGAGATACGATTAGCAAGGAGTTGCTTACCGGATAGACATGTTGTCTAGCAGTGATGCTAAATCTCACTAGTCGCATGTGCTAGTCGGATCCTGAATCACTGAGAGTTTGCGGAGGGATGCTGACTTCAGTGGGAGTATTTCTGTTTAAGGCTAGAATTACTCTACATAAACACATTGCTTAGTGATTGCATATTTTTCTGTTGTAGATCAATGGCACCACCTGCTCAACCCAACTTTGCATTGAAATTAATTCTAGAAAAGGATAAAATGAATGGAACAAACATTACCACATGGTATAGAAATTTGAGAATTGTTCTCAAGCATGATAAAAAGGAACATGTTCTAGAGGATCCGCTTCCAGAGGAACCTGCCGATAATGCTAGTACCACAACCAAGAATGCCTACCAGAAACTCATTGATGAATCAAACGAGATCAACTGCCTCATGCTGGCTTGTATGGAGCCCGATTTGCAGCAGCATTTCAAAGACGTTGGGGCTTTCGATATGATCGAGAGTCTCAAGAGCATGTTTCAGGTGCAGGCTAGGACCGAAAGGCTCAACGTCTGGCGATCCTTGATGGATTGTAAGCTAAAGGAAGGTGATCCACTGAGCCCGCATGTGATCAAGATGATCGCATATGTGCAAGCTTTGGATCGGTTGGGCTTCCCGCTCTTGGATGAGCTGGCTACTGATGCAATTTCGCGTTCTCTTCCGCCCAGCTATGGGACGTTCATCTCGAACTATCATATTCATGGCATGGATAAGAAGCTCAGTGAATTGCATGGAATGCTCAAAGTGGCAGAGCAGGATATTAAGAAAGGTACGCATCAAGTGTTGATGGTGCAGAGATTGGCTAAGTTCAAGAAGAGTTGGTCCAAGAAATAGGCTAAGGCAAAGGGCACGGAGACGGTAACCTCCGCCGCTGCGCCGAAGTCTGGACCGGACTCATAGACCATTTGCTATCATTACAAGGAAACTAGTCACTGGAAGAGGAACTGTAGCAAGTGGCTTGTAGAGCATGGCAAGAAGGCCGGGAATGCTGCTTCAGGCAAAGGTACACTTGTTGCATATGTTATAGACATTTACCTTGCTGACATACCTAGCAGCTCTTGGGTATTTGATACCGGATCGGTTGTTCACATTTGCAACTCGATGTAGGGGCTGGTAAGAACTAGGCGTGTGGCACAACGGGAGATTGACATCAGGGTCGGCAACAAAGCAAGAGTTGCTGCGTTGGAGGTCGGCACGATGCAGCTCCAGCTTTCTTCTGGATTTATTTTGGAATTGAATAATTGTTATTACATTCCTGCACTTAGTCAGAACATTATTTCTGCCTCATGCTTGATGAGTCATGGTTATGAATTCAATTTAAAGGACAATGGTTGTTCGATTTATTTGAATGGTATGTTCCACGGCTATGCACCCATTGTTCATGGGTTATTTACATTGAATCTAGAACAGGAACCGGTCTATAACATGAATGTCAAGAGGCATAAGCCTAATGAGATAAATCCAACATATTTCTGGCATTGCCGGCTTGGACACATTAGTCTGAAACGCATGAAGAAGCTCCATGATGATGGACTCCTAACTTTGACCGACTTTGGGTCCTTAGGGACATGCGAATCATGCTTGCTCGGCAAGATGACTAAGTCTCCTTTCGCAAAGTGTTGTGAGAGGGCATCCGAGCTGTTGGAACTAATACACAGTGATGTGTGTGGACCAATGAGCACAAATGCCAGAGGTGGCTATCAGTACTTCGTGACTTTTACCGACGACTTGAGTAGATATGGATATATCTATTTGATGAGGCACAAGTCAGAAACTTTTGAAAAGTTCAAAGAGTTTCAAAACAAGGTTCAGAATCAGCTCGACAAGACTATAAAACTTCTATGGTCTGATCGTGGAGGTGAGTACATGAGCCAGGAGTTTGATGATCATCTGAAAAGCAAAGGTATATTACCTTAGCTCACACCTCCGGGTACGCCACGGAGAAATGGTGTATCAGAACGGAGGAATCGTACCTTGTTGGACATGGTTCGATCTATGATGACCAAATCGGATTTACCCTTATCATTCTGGGAATATGTTCTAGAAACTGCAGCTTTCACACTTAACAGGGTACCATCAAAATCCGTAGATAAGACACCACATGAGATGTGGACCGGGAAGACTCCCAGTTTGTCTTTTCTAAAGGTTTGGGGTTGTGAAGCATTTGTCAAGCGACTTATGTCAGACAAGCTTACACCCAGGTGGGACAAATGCATATTCATGGGATATCCGAGGGAAACCTTGCAATATAGCTTCTACAACCGGGAAGAGAACAAAGTGTTTGTTGCTCGGAACGGGGTTTTCCTTGAGAAAGAGTTTCTCAGTCGGGAGGCCAGTGGGAGGACGGTCCGACTCAAAGAAATTCGAGTACCACTCCGGGGTGGCTCGGCGGGTGATGAGATCATACAGAGTCAATCAGGGAACCCGTAGTGGAAGCGGCACCAGAACCACGAAGGTCGGAAAGATTGCGCAGAGTGCATGATGTATTGTTGCTAGAAAGTGACGAGCTGACCACGTATGCGGAAGCGATGGTGAGCCGGAATTCCGAGGCATGGTTAGAGGCCATGAGATCCGAGTTAAAGTCCATGGATGAAAATCAATTCTGGGACTTGGTTGATCCGCCGCCTATCGTAAAAGACATTGGCTGCAAATGGGTCTTTAAGAAGAAAACCAATGTGGATGGAAATGTTCATATCCACAAAGCTCGGCTTGTCGCTAAAGGTTATGGACAACTTCAAGGAATTGACTACGACGAGACTTACTCACCGGTAGCGAAGCTGAAGTTGGTAAGGATCGTACAAGCTATAGTTGCATATTTGGATTACGAGATATTGCAGATGGATGTCAAAACGGCTTTCCTTCATGGAAATTTAACCGAGGACGTGTATATGATACAAGCCCAAGGGTTTTGTCAATCCGACTAACACTAGTAAAGCATGCAATCTCAAGAGATCCATTTATGGGTTGAGGCAAGCATCTCGGAGTTGGAACATTCATTTTGATGAGGTCGTCACTGGTCTCGGTTTCTGAAAGTGCAACTGTCCCTAGGTGGTTTTGGTAATTCATAACAACATATAGCTCATTGAGCTAATGCTATTCCAAGATGATTATTTCAGGAAAGCTCAATGATTGGCATGGCATGGATGTGAAAGTGGAACCCTCAAAATGCTAAGGACAAAGGATTGGCTCAAGCTCAAAAGCTCAAGACTCTTCATTTTATATTTTAGTGATCCAAGATCACATTGAGTCTTTAGGAAAAGCCAATACTATCAAGGAGGGATGAGGTGTTGCTTAATGAGCCTCTTGCTTCATGTGCTTAGTGATATGCTCCAAAACCCTCAACTACTTTCCCATATCCACATATGACCTAAACCCTAAGCCAAACTCGGTCCTACCGATTCTTTCTATCCGGCGCCACCGAGTTTCACTTGTCATAAGCCACTGCCAAACCCTAGCAATTCGGTTCTACCGATAGGGATCTCGGTCTCACCGAGATGGGATTGCAAACTCTCTGTTTCCCTTTCGTAACTTTTCGGTCTCACCGAAAGAGCGAATCGGTCCCACCGAGATTGCAATGTAAATTTAGTGTTTCCTTTTTGTAACTTTTCGGTCTCACCGAAAGAGCAAATCGGTCCCGCCGAGTTTGCCTGACCAACTCTCTAGTTAGCTAATTACCAAATTCGGTCTCACCGAGTTTGTGTAATCGGTCTCACCGAGATTACGTTATGCCCAAACCCTAACCATATCGGTCCCACCGAGTTGCATGTCAGTCCCACCGAAAATCTCTAACGGTCACTAGGTTTACCTTTTCGGTCTGACCGAGTTTGTTGATTCGGTCCCACCGAGATTGGAAAACTGTGTGTAACGGTTGGATTTTGTGTGGAGGCTATATATACCCCTCCACCTCCTCTTCATTCGTGGAGAGAGCCATCAGAACACATACACAATTCCAACTCATATGTTCTGAGAGAGAACCACCTACTCATGTGTTGAGACCAAGATATTCCATTCCTGCCATATGAATCTTGATCTCTAGCCTTCCCCAAGTTGCTTTCCACTCAAATCTTCTTTCGACAAAATCCAAATCCTATGAGAGAGAGAGTTGAGTGTTGGGGAGACTATCATTTGAAGCACAAGAGCAAGGAGTTCATTACCTACACACCATTTGTTACTTCTTGGGGAGTGGTGTCTCCTAGATTGGCTAGGTGTCACTTGGGAGCCTCCGACAAGATTGTGGAGTTGAACCAAGGAGTTTGTAAGGGCAAGGAGATCGCCTACTTCGTGAAGAACTACCCTAGTGAGGCAAGTCCTTCGTGGGCGATGGCCATGGTGGGATATACAAGGTTGCTTCTTCGTGGACCCTTTGTGGGTGGTTGCTTCTTCGTGGACCCTTCGTGGGTGGAGCCCTCCGTGGACTCGCGCAACCATTACCCTTTGTGGGTGGAGCCTCCGTGGACTCGCGCAACCGTTACCCTCCGTGGGTTGAAGTCTCCATCAACGTGGATGTAGGATAGCACCACCTATCCGAACCACGGGAAAAACATCCCTGTCTCCAATTGCGTTTGAATTCTCCAAACCCGTCCCTTTACATTCTTGCAAGTTGCATGCTTTACTTTCCGCTGCCAATATACTCTTTGCATGCTTGCTTGAATTGTGTGATGATTGCTTGACTTGTCCTACAATAGCTAAAATCTGCCAAGAACTAAAATTGGGAAAAGGTTAAGTTTTTATTTGGTCAAGTAGTCTAATCACCCCCCTCTAGACATACTTTCGATCCTACAAGTGGTATCAGAGCTTTGGTCTCCATTTGCTTTGATCTCCATAGCTTTTGCTGGTCATAGCCTTGGTTTCACAACCTAGGAGAGTATGGCGTCTAGCGAGGGAAATTATCACCGTAGAGGTCCTTACTTTGATGGTACTAATTTTGCTAGTTGGAAGCATAAAATGAAAATGCATATTCTTGGACATAACCCCGCCGTTTGGGCTATTGTGTGTGTTGGTTTGCAAGGTGACTTCTTTGATGGGAAAGAACCAAATCGTGAAGCTACCACGGATGAGTTGAAGATGTTGCAATACAATGCTCAAGCTTGTGATATTCTCTTCAACGGATTGTGCCCCGAAGAACTCAACAAAATCAGCCGTCTTGAGAATGCAAAGGAAATTTGGGACACTTTGATTGATATGCATGAAGGTACCGACTCCGTCAAGGAATCCAAGTTGGATGTGCTTCAAAGTCAACTTGACAAGTTCAAAATGAAGGATGGTGAAGGTGTCGCTGAAATGTACTCTAGGCTTGCTCTCATCACAAATGAGATTGCCGGCTTAGGAAGTGAAGAGATGACCGATAGATTCATCATCAAGAAGATTCTAAGAGCCTTGGATGGAAAATATGATACCGTGTGCACATTGATCCAAATGATGCCCAATTACAAAGATCTCAAGCCAACGGAGGTGATTGGAAGAATTGTTGCTCATGAGATATCACTTAAGGATAAAGAGGAACTTCACAACAAATCAAGTGGTGCCTACAAAGCCTCATGTGAAGCCCCTACATCATCAAGTGAGAAACAAAACTTCAATGAAGAATTGAGCTTAATGGTGAAGAACTTCAACAAGTTCTACAAGAGTAGAAGCAAATATAGAAGCTTCAAGTCAAGGTCCTACAATGACAAAAGATCTTCTAGTCGAGAGCGAAACTGCTACAGTTGTGGAAGACCCAGACACTATTCCAATGAGTGTACGGCTCCCTACAAGAGAAGAAAAGATTCTCCAAAAAGAAGAAGCAAAGAATCACCACCAAGAGAGAGAAGGAGTAGAGATGATCGTTATGAACGAAGATACTCACGGAGAAGCAAGGATTCGGAAAGGAAGGAAAAATCATCAAGGAGCTACACAAAACGAAGACATCAAGCTCATGTTGGTGAATGGGTATCCGGCTCCGACTCCGACAGCCACTCCGAGAGAAGTTATCACTCCGACTCCGAAGATACTCAAGATGAAGGTGTTGCCAGTCTAGCACTTGTGTCAACCAACTCCTACGACATATTTGACTCACCAAATGAAGGAATTGGAAGATGCTTCATGGCCAAAGGTCCTAAGGTAACACACCCCGAGTATGTTGATTTCAATAGTGATGAAGATGACTTGTTAGGTGATGATTTGCTTGTTGACAACTCTAGTGATGAATACTATGATGAAACGTCAATTAATCATGCTAATCAAGATAAAACGAATGACAATGATAAGGAGAAGATTGAGGCTCTAACTAAAGAACTAAACACTCTTAAGTTAGCTCATGAAACTATCTTCGAAGATCATCGAGAACTTTTAAGAGCTCATGAGAAATTACGCTTTGAAAAGCTCAATCTTGAGCAAGAGCATGAGTTCTTAAAAGCAATCAATGATGATCTCTGCAAGAAAAGTTCTGCTTACATTGCCAAGCGTTTACTCTTATCCACTTACATGCCTCAAGTCAAGTCTAGTAACAAGAACAAGAAAGATTCTTCCTCTAGCAGTAACAATGACCATGCTAAATCCAATATTGTTGCTTCTAGTAGTTCTCTTGATTCCACTAATGATTCTCTTAGCCAAGTTACACTTGAGCAAGAAAATAGCTTATTGAAGGGAATTATAGAGAAAGGAGTGTACAAAAGCCTTGCCGGGAGTAAGCAATTCGAGGAAATTGTGCGCAAGCAAGGAATGCACCGGAAGAATCAAGGTGTTGGTTTTGAACAAAAGTTCAATGCCAATGGAGTTGAGTGGGAAGAAGATCAATACCCCAAGACAAAGTTTTTTCCTCAACAAGAGAAGTATGATACTTCTTTCAAGGGGACACAAGCTCAAGATGATCTTCTACCACAAGACTACAAGCAAAAAGGCAAGGACAAGCTTCAAGAGGAAATTGATGCATTTGAAGAAGCTCCTAAGACCTTAGTCAAGTGGATTCCCAAGACTACTTCAAGTTCCACTTCATCAAGTATGACTACAACTCCAAGGATTCCCATCAAGATGATGTGGATCCAAAAGAAGAAGAACTAGAGAGTTCTTGAGGGTGACTCCGCCAACATACTTCACTCCTACCACTTTGGCAAGAACAAGTGCAATCAACTTCCACATCTTGCACTAGTTCAAGGAGTCACAAACCCTCTTGTTGGTAAGACAAGGGACAAGGTAACCTAAAAGTTTTCATGGACATCATCTTGTGTGTGCATCACTCTATGTCTATGGATATCCTTGTTTGTTCCTTGTGGGACTAACCCATGTAGGTATTGAAAGTGCAATTCACTCAAATGGATAGCTCCAAGTGATCTACATCAACATTGAGCATCCACATCTTCAACATCTACATGAAGTCATCATCGACAAAACCCAAGGTTAGTTCATCCCTCTAAGGGGGGATATCACATCTAGGGGGAGCTTTACTCTAAGACTTGAGCTAAAGCAACTCTAAAGATGTGGACACAACAATGCTTTATGTAAAAGTGGTAACCCCACTTGAGCTTAAACGATGAGTATGACCTATGATCAAGTGTTCTCACTTGACTCCTAAGTCAATATACTCATATATAGATGACCTTGTCATTGCAAATTGCTTGATAGATGCTAGAATTGGTTGTGCATGCCTTGTCACATATTTCATTTGCCATCTTATTGTGTGAGCATGCTGGTTGCATATTTTACTCATTCGAGGACATCCACTTGTTGTTTTGATTGTTTGGTTTTATTCCCTTTTGCCAAGTGGATGGACAAGAATGCCTAAGAACCTCCTCTAGCTATCTATGCTTTTCTCGTCTCAAACTCTATTCATGCTACATCACAAAATTTGATCAAGTCAGATTCGAACCACTCTGTGTGAGGAGCGCTCGGAGTCCCCGATTCGTCATAGACTTAAACTTCCAAAACCTCTTTATGATTCTCGGTCTGACCGATACCCCACTTTCGGTCCTACCGAGATCATTAAGTTGATCTAGGTTTTCGATCTCGGTGCAACCGATTTGAACCTTTCGGTCACACCGAGTTTCAGTAACTGCTTGCAGTTATGAATCTCGGTGCCACCGAGTTGTTCCACTCGGTCACACCGACAGGGTCGGGCTATATATAGTCACGGGCAAAAATTTGGAAATTTCTCCGAACCCCTTCGCCCGCGCGATAGCCTGCTCTACCAACGTGGTCTCCGGATCGTCTCCTCGCTGCCAGCCGCCTCCAGTCGCTGGTCTCCATCGCCGTCAACGGAATTCTACCACGCCGTTGCCGCCGTAGAGAGTCTCCGCCGAACTAGGGTATGGACTCGATCACAGTGCTATTCCCCGTCCGATTCCTAGCACAATGTGTTCTTAATGATTCTTGCCACGATTGAAACACTCCTATCCAGTCAATGCGCTTGTAGATTAGGTTTGATTCAAAAAATTTAGGGTTAGGTTTCCGCCGAAACCATCTCGGACCCACCGAGTTGAAAAACTCGGTCCCACCGATTTGGCTTATGCCATTGCACAAGTGAGACTCGGTCTGACCAAGAATTACTTATCGGTGTGACCGATTTTGGAACTTTGTGAAATCCTAGCAGTCTCGGTGCCACCGAACTGTGACTCGGTCTGACCGAGTTCACTAGTTTAGGTGCCAAAACTGCTTCGGTATCATCGAGTTTAAAAATCGGTAGATCCGAGATGATTTCAGTGGGAAACTAAAACTAAGTTTTTGGATCATTCTTTTGCAAAAATCTCTGCATTTTGTGATGCTCATCCACTCTACCTCATCTATAAACTATTCACAGGGTCAGCAGTCAGAGTTTGCAACATGTCTGATCAGAGTGACAGCCAGAACTTGTCAGAGCAGCAAGTGCAGATGAGTGAGGGCACTAGTCCCTCTAGTTCTTCTGATGAAGGCAGCAGGAGCACCCCTAGCAATTTGCCTAAAGCTGCCACCAGACAGAAAAAGAAGAGAACTTCAGATTCTGAGGATGAAGATTATGTGGCAGAAGAGGAAGCCACATCGAAGAGAGTTGAGCCAGCTCAAGGCATAAAGCCAGGGATGAAAATCAAAAGGCCAGCAGGCAGGCAGCCTATGTCAAAGGCCAGAGCTTCAACTGAGAAGCCCACTCCCAAAGAGCCAGTTGCTGCTGAAGGCAAGAAAAGAAAGGAAAGGGTGAAGAAAACCGTAGCCAGAATGCTTGGCAAGGCTTCCATCATGGAAGAAGAGGAAGAAGAAGAGGTTGCTGCACCAGTACCTAAGGCACCCAAGCTGATGGGTGATGCCATAAGATCAGGGGCAGCTGCTTCCAAGGCCAAGCCAGCTCCAAAGCCAAAGCCAAAGAGAAATACAAGAAGCATCCCAGCTGCTGAGAAGAACAAGGCCCCAGTGCCTGAAGCTGCAGAAGAAGATGATGAAGAGCAAGTTCTTAGAAAGCTCAAGCCCAAGATCCCAGACCACAACGATGCTCATCCTGTGGCTGAGGACATGAAGCTCAGGAGAGATTCAGGGCTCAGGAAGTGGAGAGAAGCAGACCCGTATGCTTCAAAGAGAAGGACTGCTGTTGACTACAGATTTCACACCAAGGAACAACAGGACTTCTATGAGACAGTGCTACTCGATAAGAAGCCAATAGTCTGTGATATGAGATGGGTTGACTGGGAGTACATCAAGGACAACGAAGAGCACTACCCTGGAGTGTATGACAGCTTCAATGCTTGTGGAGTAGCAGATTTTGTTGGGCAGAAGCTCACAAAGTGGAACGAGGAGCTTATCATGCAGTTCTACTCCACATCACATTTTTATCCAGATGGTAGGATAACATGGATGTCTGAAGGTACGAGGTACCAATCTACTGTTGAAGAATGGGCTAAGTTGATCAATGCCCCAGAGGAAAATGAAGATGATTTGGACATTTATGCCAAGAAGAAGATCGACCACAACTCTATGTCCAACATGTACAAGGAAATTCCAAATGAAGCACTTGACACTTTCAAGTTTGGCTCAGTCCATTATCTTCTGTCAGGGCTGCCAACTATTAATTGGATTTTGAGGCACACTCTCTTTCCCAAGTCAGGTGATCACAAGATTATCAGAGGCCATGCAATCAATTTGCTTCATGTATTTGATGTACCTCAGAAATTCAAGGTCATGAGCCTCATAGTAGAGACTATCAAGAGGACTGCAGCAGATCAGAAGAGGAGCTGTGGGTATGCCCCACAAATTCAGGAGCTCATCAACTCCAAGATGGGCACGGGCATATACTTATTGGACAAGGAACACCTGCCCATCCGTCCATATTTTGAAGATAATCAAGTTGTTATGACTGAGAATGAGCCATCGTCTGCACAAGCACAAGCAAAGAAGGAGAAGGCAAGGAAGGAGAAAGCTGCCAAGATGCCAACTCAAGAGGAGGCATCTGAGTATTTCTTGAAAACCAAACAAGAGCAGCTTGGTTACCTGATTGCATCCACCCTGCGGATTGAGAAAGGACTAGCCACCCTAACTCAGAACCAGGTAAGCCTAGAGAGAATCATGGAACAAAAGTTCTATGACTTGGATGTCAAGGTGACAGAGATTCAGATTGCAGTGGAGCAGCTCCAAGATGACATGCAGGAGAGGAGAGGCAGGACTACAACTGATGCCTTTGCCAGAGTGCCACGAGGTCCGAGGTCGTCTGCAGTGCCAGTTGCTGACACCAGAGCCACCACGTCTGCACCAGCTACAGCCTCAGTTCCACCACCTCCAGCATCTACTTCAGCTCCAACTCCAGCGTCTACTTCAGCATCTACGGAAGCCTTCGTCCTTGGAGTGATCCGGACTCCACCACCACCTGAAGATCAAGCCTGAGCGTCGATCTAGCACTATGCATTTTCTAGGAACTTTTTGGTAACTTGTTGCCAAAGGGGGAGAAAAATGTATAGATCATAGGCTTCGAGAGAGAGAGAGAGAGTGTTGCGTTTTTCTCTCTTGTTTTATTTGGTGGTTTTTCGAACTTTGTTTGCTTTTGAGTGCTTGAGATACTACGTCATTATCTGTGAGACATTGATGATCATGTGTTTGATCATAAGCTACACTTAATGTTTGCTTAATGCTATTATCTTATCTATCTTATGTGATCATTCACTATTCTTGGTGATGAATGCATGTAATTCATTCTTATCATTTTAAGCGCTCCACCAAGATGTATGTGACATGGAAGAGTAACCCATGACTCTAACTCTTTGTGCATTTGCAACAAATTTTAAATATGCACAAATTTAGGGGGAGCTCTTACTTATCACATACTTCTCAAAGCGACGATATAATTCATGCTTATTATCATTTGTCGAAGCTTTGATCTATATGTTGTCATCAATTACCAAAAAGGGGGAGATTGAAAGTGCAACTATCCCTAGGTGGTTTTGGTAATTCATAACAACATATAGCTCATTGAGCTAATGCTATTCCAAGATGATTATTTCAGGAAAGCTCAATGATTGGCATGGCATGGATGTGAAAGTGGAACCCTCAAAATGCTAAGGACAAAGGATTGGCTCAAGCTCAAAAGCTCAAGACTCTTCATTTTATATTTTAGTGATCCAAGATCACATTGAGTCTTTAGGAAAAGCCAATACTATCAAGGAGGGATGAGGTGTTGCTTAATGAGTCTCTTGCTTCATGTGCTTAGTGATATGCTCCAAAACCCTCAACTACTTTCCCATATCCACATATTACCTAAACCCTAAGCCAAACTCGGTCCTACCGATTCTTTCTATCCGGCGCCACTGAGTTTCACTTGTCATAAGCCACTGCCAAACCCTAGCAATTCGGTTCTACCGATAGGGATCTCGGTCTCACCGAGATGGGATTGCAAACTCTTTGTTTCCCTTTCGTAACTTTTTGGTCTCACCGAAAGAGCGAATCGGTCCCACCGAGATTGCAATGTAAATTCAGTGTTTCCTTTTTGTAACTTTTCGGTCTCACCGAAAGAGCAAATCGGTCCCACCGAGTTTTCCTGACCAACTCTCTGGTTAGCTAATTACCAAATTCGGTCTCACCGAGTTTGTGTAATCGGTCTCACCGAGATTACGTTATGCCCAAACCCTAACCATATCGGTCCCACCGAGTTGCATGTTAGTCCCACCGAAAATCTCTAACGGTCACTAGGTTTACCTTTTCGGTCCGACCGAGTTTGTTGATTCGGTCCCACCGAGATTGGAAAACTGTGTGTAACGGTTGGATTTTGTGTGGAGGCTATATATACCCCTCCACCTCCTCTTCATTCGTGGAGAGAGCCATCAGAACACATACACAATTCCAACTCATATGTTTTGAGAGAGAACCACCTACTCATGTGTTGAGACCAAGATATTCCATTCCTACCATATGAATCTTGATCTCTAGCCTTCCCCAAGTTGCTTTCCACTCAAATCTTCTTTCCACAAAATCCAAATCCTATGAGAGAGAGTTGAGTGTTGGGGAGACTATCATTTGAAGCACAAGAGCAAGGAGTTCATTACCTACACACCATTTGTTACTTCTTGGAGTGTGGTGTCTCCTAGATTGGCTAGGTGTCACTTGGGAGCCTCCGACAAGATTGTGGAGTTGAACCAAGGAGTTTGTAAGGGCAAGGAGATCGCCTACTTCATAAAGATCTACCCTAGTGAGGCAAGTCCTTCGTGGGCGATGGTCATGGTGGGATAGACAAGGTTGCTTCTTCGTGGACCCTTTGTGGGTGGTTGCTTCTTCGTGGACCCTTCGTGGGTGGAGCCCTCCGTGGACTCGCGCAACCGTTACCCTTTGTGGGTGGAGCCCTCCGTGGACTCGCGCAACCGTTACCCTTCGTGGGTTGAAGTCTCCATCAACGTGGATGTAGGATAGCACCACCTATCCGAACCACGGGAAAAACATCCGTGTCTCCAATTGCGTTTGAATTCTTCAAACCCTTCCCTTTACATTCTTGCAAGTTGCATGCTTTACTTTCCGCTGCCAATATACTCTTTGCATGCTTGCTTGAATTGTGTGATGATTGCTTGACTTGTCCTACAATAGCTAAAATCTGCCAAGAACTAAAATTGGGAAAAGGTTAAGTTTTTATTTGGTCAAGTAGTCTAATCACCCCCCCCTCTAGACATACTTTCGATCCTACAGTTTCAAAAGCGATGAGGACGCTTGTTTATACAAGCAGTTAAGTGGGAGCTCGATTGTGTTTTTGATCTTGTATGTGGATGACATACTACTGATCGGAAATGATGTTTTGATGCTGAACTCGGTCAAGAAATCATTGAATGGCAAGTTTTCAATGAAGGACCTTGGTGAGGCAGTTTACATTTTAGGCATCAAGATCTATAGAGATAGATCGAGGAGGCTGCTCGGCTTGAGCCAAAGCATGTACATAGATAAAGTGTTGAAATGGTATAAGGCTAAACGAGACTCAGAGTCCTTCGACATCTGATGAGCGAAGCAGGATGAGTTGGATTTCGTATGCCTCAACAATCGGATCCATCATGTATGCCATGATATGTACACGGCCTGATGTTTCTTTTGCAATAAGCCTAACAAGTATATACCAGGACAACCCAGGTGGGAGTTACTGGGCAGCGGTAAAGACTATTTTGAAGTACCTAAAAAGGACTGAAGAGATGTTCCTAGTTTATGGAGGTGAGGAAGAGCTCGTCGTAAGGGCTTACGCCTATGCTAGTTTCCAAACTGACAGAGATGATTGTCGATCAAAGTCCAGATTCGTGTATGTCATGAACGAAGGCGCAGTGAGTTGGATGAGCTCCAAGCAAGATACGGTGGCCGATTCTACCACAGAAGCTGAATACATTGCGGCTTGTGAAGCTGCAAAGGAAGGTGTTTGGATCCGGAACTTTCTGGGTGATCTTGGTATTTTCCCACCCTCGGTAAAACCGTTGGACCTTTATTGTGATAATTTTGGTGCCATCGCACAAGCCAAGGAGCCGAAGGATCACCACAAGACCATACACATAGATTGGAAATATCACCTGATACGACAGGTCATAAAGAATGGTGATGTTGAGTTATGCAAAATTCACACGGATGCAAATGTTGCAGATCCATTGACTAAGCCGCTTCCACAATCCAAGCATGAGGGGCACGTAAGAGCTATGGGCATTCGATGTATATTTGATTGACTCTAGTGCAAGTGGGAGACTGTTGGAGATATGCCCTAGAGGCAATCATGTACGATGATATTTCCTATGTGTTTATGAATAAAGATAGTCCTTTGACATTATCAATGATGTGTATCAGCAAGTACGTGACTTGTTTGTGGGACTATGCATTGTATGATGAACGTCCTAAAAGGTCCCTAGTCGAAACGGCTGTGTGGACGTGCAGCCATCTAGACTAGCATATGACTCGGTCGATGGCTTGGTCTCACTAGCCATGGGGCATTGGATGCTAACCGGATCATATGGACTTGGAAGGATCTGGTCGGATTCGACATAGTCGGATCCGAGTTGAGATAAGGTTTGAGTAGAACAGACCCAACTATGAGACGCAGCGATATGTCATCTGTGAGTCTCTAGTACAACATACGTTCTATGTCCTAAGACCTGAGCTGGCGCATGTACTCGGGATGGTAACAGACTTGCTTTGGGCCGACCAAACGCTACTTCGTAACCGGGTAGCTATAAAGGTAGGTTTCGGGTTTGTCCAAAACCATGTTGTGAGACATGGCCGAGCAAGATGAGATTTGCCCCTCTGATCAGGACAGATATACTCTGGGCCCCTCGTGTGATCCGACCAGGATAAGCATGGCCATGCGACAAGGATTATGAGATAATCTGGTTTGTGGTCGGTATCACTGGAACGAGAAATATGTCGGGCTAGCACAAGGATGACAGACTTGCCTTGAGCCCGACAACATATATCGTGTGGCGAAAGGGATGAAAGTGTGATGTACAGGTTCGCCTAACCACCTTCATCGTCTGCTTGGTGTTTGGCATGCCTTGCTAGACGCCGCTACCAACTGTGCAGTTCGGAGGTGATCCGAACTGCGACCGAGCCGGCTTGAACCTAAGGGGCCGCGCTCTTAAGGGAAGGAACCTACGAGGTCGGATCTGAGGACACTGGTCGGATGTGATCCGAGCTGTATTCGAATTGTGACTTATGGGCTTTAGGGTCCTTGGAAGGCCCAAGTGTTGAGCCCGCAACGGACGCCTATATAAAGTGGAGGTGCCGCACACTCAAGTAGTTGATCGCTTCGGCGCTGTCACTAGGGTTTGCATGTGTTGCAAATAGACACCTCCACTCACTGCCGGTTGTGTGATTGGACCTAGCAGTCCGCGGTACAACGTTCCTCCTGCATGCACGGATACCATTAGAGGCGGTGCACTTGCGCCGCTCCAGCAAACCTGCACGTGAGAACCCACTACCGGCTGCATGAGGGAGATCGGACGAGGAGGAGACTATCCACGCGGACGCGCTGCCCCAACTCTTCTTCCGCTGCACGGCACTGCGCGTCTAGTGGTAACGAACTGTGATCCATCTCCCGTAGCATGTTCTTGGTTGTTATGTGCGTAGGAAAATTTTAATTTGCAATCGACGCACCCTACCGTAGAACCCAACTGCAATAGGAGATGGAGAACAATGGGGAGTCCCGCCAACTGGGGCTGTCTGAGCGACACGGGCGGCGAGGGCAGCCTGGCGCTCGGCGCGGGCTCGACGCGCGTCTGACATGGATGCGATGGAGCGGTGGAACGCGGATCAACCGAAGGAAAGCTTTAGCGCACCTCTACCTGGCGCGCCAAATGTAGGATTTTGGGTTCCGACAAAACCCTTGAGGTTCGAACACTGGGGTGCACATGAAGATCTCTCCTCCCTCTAGCTCATGCCCTCACCGCGATCTCAAGGTTGAGCGCGTCGAACTCACAGAACAAAGGGACACAAGGTTTATACTAGTTCGGGCTACCGATGTGGTGTAATACCCTACTCTAGAGTGGTGTGGTTGATTGCCTCTTGGTCTGAGGATGGACAGTTACAAGGGAAGAACATCCTCCTGAGGAGAGGTACTCTTGTGCTTGGTCAGTTTGTGTGGTGGCCTTGGTGGAATGGACCCGGTCCAAGATGAGATGCCTCCCTATGGTGGTGGCTAGTCCTATATATGAAGGCCCGGGTACTCTTCCTAAATATTAGGCAGGAAGGGATCCCACAACGGCCAATTTGAAGGGGGACAACTAGTACAAGTTATCCTGACAAAAGATGGTCTTCGCCTGCCAAAGGCTCTGGTGGTGACGCCGTCCTGGGATCCATGGTGACCTCTGTCCTGCTGTCCTACTGGTCTTGGTCTCGTTGCACCGATATGGAAACCTTTGCCTGATGCCTCGGGACTCCTCGCCTGCGCTTGCTGATACGTCTCCAACATATCTATAATTTTTGATTGTTCCATGCTATTATATTATCTATTTTGAATGTTTATGGGCTTTATTATACACATTTATATTATTTTTGGGACTAACCTATTAACCCAGAGCCCAGTGCCAGTTTCTGTTTTTTCCTTGTTTTAGAGTATCGCGGAAAAGGAAAATCAAACGGAGTCCAATTGACCTGAAACTTCACGGAACTTATTTTTGGAAGGAAAGCAACCTGGGAGACTTGGAGTCCATGTCAAGGAAGAAACGAGGGAGCCACGAGGCAGGGGGGCGCGCCCACCCCCCTAGGGCGTGCCCTCCACCCTCGTGGCTCCCCTGACGTACCTCTTCCGCCTATATATATCCGTATACCCTAAAACGATCGGGGAGCACAATAGATCAGGAGTTCCATCGCCAGAAGCCTCCGTAGCCACCAAAAACCAATCTAGACCCGTTCCGGCACCCTGCCAGAGGGGGAATCCCTCTCCGGTGGCTATCTTCATCATACCGATGCTCTCCATGACGAGGAGGGAGTAGTTCTCCATCGGGGCTGAGGGTATGTACCAGTAGCTATGTGTTTGATCTCTCTCTCTCTCTCTCTCGTGTTCTTGAGGTGGTACGATCTTGATGTATCGCGAGCTTTGCTATTTTAGTTGGATCTTAGGATGTTTTCTCCCCCCTCTACTCTCTGGTAATGGATTGAGTTTCCCGTTTGAAGTTATCTTATCGGATTGAGTCTTTAAAGATTTGAGAACACTTGATGTATGTCTTGCCGTGCGTATCTATGGTGACAATGGAATATCACGTGATTCACTTGATGTATGTTTTGGTGATCAACTTGCGGGTTCCGCCCATGAACCTATGCATAGGGGTTGGCACATGTTTTCGTCGTGATTCTCCGGTAAAAACTTTGGGGCACTCTTTGAGGTTCTATGTGTTGGTTGAATAGATGAATCTGAGATTGTGTGATGCATATCGTATAATCATAACCACAGATAATTGAGGTGACATTGGAGTATCTAGGTGACATTAGGGTTTTGGTTGATTTGTGTCTTAAGGTGTTATTCTAGTACGAACTCTAGGGCTGTTTGTGACACTTATAGGAATAGCCAACGGATTGTTTGGAAAGAATAACTTTGAGGTGGTTTCGTACCATACCATAATCTCTTCGTTCGTTCTCCGCTATTAGTGACTTTGGAGTGACTCTTTGTTGCATGTTGAGGGATAGTTATGTGATCCAATTATGTTATTATTGTTGAGAGAACTTGCACTAGTGAAAGTATGAAGCCTAGGCCTTGTTTCAACGCATTGCAATGCCGTTTATGCTCACTTTTACGACTTGTTACCTTGCTGTTTTTATATTTTCAGATTACGAAACCATTATCTACTATCCATATACCACTTGTATCACCATCTCTCCGCTGAACTAGTGCACCTATACAATTTACCATTGTATTGGGTGTGTTGGGGACACAAGAGACTCTTTGTTATTTGGTTGCAGGGTTGCTTGAGAGAGACCATCTTCATCCTACGCCTACTATGGATTGATAAACCTTAGGTCATCCACTTGAGGGAAATTTGCTACTGTCCTACAAACCTCTGCACTTGGAGGCCCAACAACGTCTACAAGAAGAAGGTTGTGTAGTAGACATCAGGCTCTTTTTTGGCGCCGTTGCTGGGGAGGTGAGTGCTTGAAGGTATATCTTTAGATCTTGCAATCGAGTCTTTTAGTTTCTTGTTTTATCACTAGTTTAGTTTATAAAAGAAAATTACACAAAAAATGGAATTAAGTTTGTCTCATACGCTTCATGTTTTTAATATCTTTCATGAGTATGATGGAAAGGAAAATTGTGCCAAAGTGTTAGAAGAAGAATGCATTAAAATGTTTAGCACTAAACCTTTGAATTATGAGCATGATTGCAATGTTGTTAGTATGAACTCCTTGAATATCCATGGTACTAATGATGATTGCACTAGTTATGATGAAAATGTCTCCTATAAACATGTCAATTTTTGTGGACTGCATTGGTTTGTAAGTACACACCAAATAGGGAAGATAGATATTGCATGAGGCATAAGTACTTAGAAACTAAATTGTTGCAAGAAAGGCTAGATGGTTGTGCTGAAAATTTAAATTTTCTTGGCCGTACTTGTGGACTTTGCAATGAACAGGGTCATTTAGCTATCCGATGCAAATTGTTTCATGATCTAATCGTGTCCAAAAATTGTGATGACTTGATTTCCCTTGCACATTATAATGAACTTAGTTTGCTTATGGGCTACGAAGAAATGAAACGTATAACTAAGCATCTTCCAGAATTTGCCTGTTATAAAACTTCTTGGCTTTGATCTAGAGGAAATTTATATGTATTGTGCGGTGAATTGTATTGAAAATCCTTATATTGCCAATTACATAAAGAAAAGAAAACAGATAGAAGATGAAGAGAACACTAATGAAAGGGAAGAGACTTCCCAATATTCTCCTATTATTTCTTATGATGAATCAGGTAACGAGGAGGAGCCTTCTATTCAACCAATCTCATTAATAAGGAGCTCCAAAAAGAGAATTGAACCCACACATGAGGTTAAGAAGAAGAAAAGAAAAAGGAAGAGAGGTAAAAAGATATCTCTCCCAAATAATGTTGCTCCTATTATTGTTGTGCCTCATGAAAATGAAGATGATGCACTTGATGATGATCTCGTTATGCCTATTGCTTGCTGTGATGATTATTATTGGGAAGATAATGATACTCCTTATGATCTTGAAAATCTTTTTGGCACTTGCTTGGAAGAATATGATAATTGCTATACTATTGGTGCTATCCATTCTATTAATGATGAGAGTGATTATGCTTATGATACAAAAAGGCCCAAGCTTGGGGATGCTATGTTTGATGAAGATGATGTTTTTGAGAATATATTTGCTGCAATTAATGTTTGTCCCAAGATTGGGGATGCTACATTTAATGAAGATTATATTTTTAGTCTCCCAAGTTTTGATATGCAAATTTATAATGATGATAGCATGCCTCCTACCTATGATGATTATTGTGATGATACTTATGCTATAAAAAGTAGTGATTATATTTATAAAACTTGTCATGATTATGATTACCCCTTTTCTGAACATTACTCTTTTAATGTGGAAACAATTTATAGTATTTGAGTCTCTTATGATACTCCCACTATTCCGAATGAGAAGAATTTTGCTTGTGTGGAGAGTAATAAAATTTCTATGCTTGTAGATCATGAAAAGAATGCTTTAGGTGATGGTTATATTGTTGAATTCATTCATGAAGCTACTGAAAATTATTATGAGGGAGGAATATATGCTTGTAGGAATTGCAACAATATCAAGTTTCCTCTCTATGTGCTTAAAGTTTTGAAGTTATGCTTGTTTTACCTTCCTATGCAAGTTGATTCTTGTTCCCACAAGTTGTTTGCTCACAAAATCCCTATGCATAGGAAGTGGGTTAGACTTAAATGTGCTAGTTATATTCTTCATGATGCTCTCTTTATGTTTCAATTCTTATCTTTTATATGAGCACCATTGAAATCATCATGCCTAGCTAGGGGCGTTAAACGATAGCGCTTGTTGGGAGGCAACCCAACTTTATTTTTGTTCCTTTCTTTTTGCTCCTGTTTAGTAATAAATAATTCATCTAGCCTCTATTTAGATGTGGTTTTATGTTTTAATTAGTGTTTGTGCCAAGTAGAGCTTTGTGAAGACTTGGGGAAAGTCTTGTTGATCTTGCTGTAAAAAACAGAAACTTTAGCGCTCACGAGAATTGATGCCATTCTTATTTGGAGAGTGCTATTGTAACACCCACGATGCGGCTATATCTCCCACGTGTCGGAGCATGACTTAGAGGCATAACCGCATAGTAGGCATGTCGCAAGAGGGGTCATCTTTACACATCCCATGTACTGAATAAGAAAGGGATAAAGAGTTGGCTTACAATCACCACATCACACAATACATGAATATAGCATTACATCATCCAGAATACAATCAAGGTCCGACTACAGAACCAAATAAAGAAAGACAACCCCTGATGCAAAAGATCCCCGATCGCCCCAACTGGGCTCCTCTACTGATCGAAAGGAAAACGAAACAACACAACGAACACGATGTTCACCGAGCTCCCACTTGAGCTCATCTGCGTCATCTGCACTGGTATCAATGGCACCTGCAACTAGTTTTGGAAGTAATATGTGAGTCACGAGGACTCAGCAATCTCACACCCTCGCGATCAAGACTATTTAAGCTTATGGGTAGGAAAAGCTACTGAGGTGGAGCTGCAGCAAGCACTAGCATATATGGTGGCTAACTTACGCAAATGAGAGCGAGAAGAGAATCAAAGCACAGTCGATTAGGTATCATGATCAAGAAGTGATCCTGAAACTACTTACGTTCAATCATAACACGAGACCGTGTTCACTTACCGGACTCCACCGAGAAGAGACCATCACGGCTACACACGCTCTTGATTCATTTTAATTAAGTTAAGTGTCAGGTTCTCTACAACCGGATATTAACAAATTCCCATCTGCCCATAACCGCGGGCACGACTTTCGAAAGTTCAAAACCTTGCAGGGGTGTCCTGACTTAGCCCATCACAAGCTCTCATGGTCAATGAAGGATATTCCTTCTCCCAGGAAGACCCGATCAGTCTCGGAATCCCGGTTACAAGACATTTCGACAATGGTAAAACAAGACCAGCAAGACCGCCCGATGCGCCGACATCCTGATAGGAGCTGCACATATCTCGTTCTCACGGCAACACCGGATGATACATCCTACAAGTAAAACCAAACCTCAAGTTGCCCCGAGGTGGCCCCGCAGTCTACTCGGTTCGGACCAACACTTAGAGAGGCACTGGCTCGGGGGGGTTAAAATAAAGATGACCCTTGAGTCTGCAGAACCCAAGGGAAGGTGATATGTTGTTAGTGCAAATGTAAAACCAAGGTTGGGCCTTGCTGGAGGAGTTTTATTCAAAGCGAACTGTCAAGGGGTTCCCATTATAACCCAACCGCTTAAGGAACGCAAAATCTAGGAACATAACACCAGTATGACGGAAACTAGGGCGGCAAGAGTGGAACAAAACACCAGGCATAAGGCCGAGCCTTCCACCCTTTACCAAGTATATAGGTGCATTAAAGTAAACATTATATAATAGTTATATCCCAACAATATCCATGTTCCAACAAGGAACAAACTTCATCTTCACTTGCAACTAGCAACGCTATCAGAGGGGCTGAGCAAAGCGGTAACATAGAAAAACAACGGTTTGCTAGGAAAGGAGGGTTAGAGGCTTGACATGGCAATATGGGAGGCATTATATAGCAAGTGGTAGGTATCGCGGCATAGCAATAGAGCGAGCAACTAGCAAGCAAAGATAGAAGTGATATCAAGGGTATGGTCATCTTGCCTGCAAAGTTCTCTGAGTAGACAAAAGCTTGATCCTCGTAAGCGTACTCATTGGGTTCCTCGATCACGTAATCGTCTCTCGGCTCTACCCAAAGCAAGAACACAAGCAAAGGAAACAACAATCAACCACGGTGCAATGCGCAAGCAACATGATGCAAAACATGGTATGATATGCGGGATGTTATATGCAATGCATATGCGTTCTCTGGAAGGAAAAGATTAAACTAGGCATCAACTTGGCAAACCAAGTGCGCCGCTGGAAAGATTAGTTGATTTCGGTCGAAATCGATATAAAGATCACCGGAATCGGATGCACGGTTTGCAAATGGCAAGCAAAACAAGAATGGAACAATTCTGCAATTAACAACATGTTGCCATCTAGAATGCAACAAGAAACTAAGCTACTGCACTCCAACATAGCAACAAAGCACATGGCAGTGATCTACTCAAGATGCTTGACAAAAGATGAACACTGAGCTACGGCTAAATCACACAAAAGCAGGTTCGAACAAGCATGGCAAAAGTGCAAAAGATATCAGCTTCACAGACTTAGTGAAAATACTAACATGTCATGAAATAACATCAAGAAGCAATGTTTAGAGCAAGATATCAACATGCTACAGGAACAGAACATAGCAATACAAGGCATGGCATGAATCTACTCAAAGCATATAACAAAAATCCCTTAGTGACCATAAGCCAAAAAGGATCAGAAGATATGATGGCACCCATGTAAACATAGCAAGTTTCGTTAACAGATTCAGACTTAGCAGAAAACTAGACATGGCATAAATAGAATTATGAAGGCATGTTTGTGAGATGGATTCACTCATCACAAGGGATTTCATTACAAGATAATCATAGCATCAGTAAGAGGGCATGTTCATGAAGCTAACCAAAGCAAGAACAAGTTCATAGCATGCATGGATCAACTACAACATCAATGGAAAAATTGATTAACATGTAAACAATCTGCCAGGAACATTTTATAGAAAAAGTAGAGCAAGATTGAGTCATGCTAGGGCACTCCATAAATGCAAATAGGGACATGGATGGATAGAGCATGACCATATGTCCAAATCATCCTTACTGAACATACTCAAAAGAAGCATGGATCTCTGTGTAGCAACATGAATACATGGCATAAAAATAACAGCAGGGAAACGACTTAGTGAACATCTAAGTCCCTGAAATCAGCAATATCATGAGAGCTACTTTGCATGCATGTGCTAGTCACCACATTGATCACAAAAATACATGGCATGCACCCCTATAAAGATGGCGTGGCATAGCCCAAAACACATGTAAAGCTCATGCCCCATATGCACCACACAATAATCATGGCAAAAATGACAAATGCTCATGATCTGTCAAGAATCAGCACCTAACATTTTATAGCACTCTTGCATCGACTATTTGGGCATCAAGATGGACTCAAACAAGCATGCCACCATGCAACAAAATGAAGAGCACATCATGATGAACATTTTGATATATCATGCATGCACAACGGATCTACGGATGAGGAGTTATGGCATGTTGAACAGAGCTATAAAATAATCATAGGAAAGGACCAAGTGGATTTCAGGAAAAAAAGAGTGAGCGCTGGATAGCTACGGGGCGCACTGGGTGAAGGATAGCAGACTGCTCACCATGGGCCTGGCCCAGAATGGAGAGGAGGCGAGGCAGGCCTACGGAGATGGGCCGGCGCACGAGGCCCATGTGGCATCGGGGTCGTCCCTGACCGCGGACAGGGCGACGACGGCGGCCCCTGGCACAGCTCCGGCGAGGCTCCCGGGCGCGCGAGACGGGCGGGCGATGGCAAAGGAGCTCGGCAGGGCGGAGCGGGTCCGGGATCCACCGGATCCGAAGCGGAGCATCGAGGGAGGTGAGGCAGGGCGAGGTGGAGATGCTACTCCGGTGGGGCGGGCTGTGCGGCGGCGCGCGTCACGGCGAAGGGCGGCAAGTGCAGCGGCGCTAGGCGGGAGGAGGTGCGCGGGCCGGGCGGCGGCGAGGTGCGCGAGGCGGCGCAGGGCGAACGGCGGCGGGGATCCGGCGCGCGAAGCCGCGACGGCGGGGTGGCGCGAGGTGGCACGGTTGCTCCGGTGAGCTTCCTGCCGGAGCGGCGACGAGGTCGGGCGGCTCCGAGCGTATGGGCCTGCGGGCTTGCGGCGGCGGACGACTCGGGCCCGGCCGGGTCCGCGATGGGCTTCCCCGGGCCGCGCGGTGGAGGGGAGCGGTGAGGACAGGTGGCGGCCGGTGAGTGGAGGAGAGAGGCGGCGGCACTGAGGTGTCGGCCTCTCATTTGCCAGAGCGACATGGCGGCGGCGGTGGACACGTCCAACGGCGGGCGGACATGTCCGGTGGCACGGAGAGGAATGGATCTAGGGTTTCATTTGCGCGAGAAATTCGGAGGGAGACACATATTTATAGGTAGGAGGAGCTAGGAGAGTCCAAATGGAGTGCAGTTCTCGGCCACGCGATCGTGATCGAACGACCGAGAGGATGGAGGGGGTTTGGATGGCTTAATGGGCCATTTTGGAGGGGTGTTGGGCTGCAACACACGAGGCCTTTACGGTTCCCCGGTTAACCGTTGGAGTATCAAACGGACTCCAAATGGCATGAAACTTGACAGGCGGTCTACCGGTGGTGTACCAAGGCCACTTGGTAAATCTCGGCCCATTCCAAGAAAGTTTAACACCTGCTCACAAAAAGATACAAAAGAGGACGCCGGAGGACGTAGGAGTGTCGGATTGCAAAACGGACAACGGGAAAGAGCTCGGATGCCTAAGATGAACACGTATGCAAATGCGATGCACATGATGACATGATATGATATGCATGACATGGAAAAAATGCAAAGCGAAGACAAAACTCAACAATGAAGGGAAACTCATATCGCATCTCCGGAAAAGGCAAGAGTCGGAGTGCAAATATGGAAAGTCGTATCCGGGGCGTTACAACACTCCACCACTACGAGAGGATCTCGTCCCGAGATCTAGGATGGCACCGGAGGGAAAAGGAAGAGGAAGATAAGAGGTAAAACAAAGTTGCTTCTTGACAAACGAGTGAAACCAAAGAACCTTGAGAGGTTAAACCATCTTCGAGAAAAGAGTACAACGAAGATGAACAAGGTTGAAAACACTCCGCTAGGAAAAGAGGAACAAGGAAGAACAAATTCGGACAGCACTCCGGTTGAAAAGTGATAAGTTGAAAAGAACTTGAGCATAGGGCACAACACTCCGGTTAAATGGATAAGCATGAAAAGAACATGATCCTCACAATCCGAGATGATGAGAGAAAATAGCAACATCACAATGCCTCCAGAAGAAATGAGAGAATGGAATGGAATGAACGGAGAAGAAAACAATATCTTCTACCTCGAATGAGCTGGAAAAGCATCTTTAGGAGAAGGGTCGAACGGATTTGTCGGAAAACCAACAATGAAAATAGTAAGCTTGATGTGGGATTAAGGAAGACATCTCAAAATTTGAGGTGAAATTCTGCCACCAACGGAAACAAAAGATTGGATTGATATCAACAAGGAGACGAGAAACTTATATCACCAGGAGGATAAAAGAAGAACTTGGATCATTTATAAGCACCATAAATAGTAACAATCCTTAGGGAAAGCTTTAGGTGAAATATAACCCAAGATAACTCCAATGAAGAGATAGATGGGTTGAAAAGATGTCTTGAACAAAGAGAAAATGATGGATTTAGATCTGTCACTCTTGAAAACATGTGAATCATGAAACACGAAGGGAAATTATCAAGAATGACATAACACCACCTAAAAAGATAAGATAGGAAGAACTGCACTTCGGAATGCAAGATGAAGAATACTTGAGCTCCTATGAAAAGAATATCAATGAACACTTCGAGAAGGAATTAAATCCTTGATGAACCATCATGTAGAACCTCCATGAAGAACTCCGGTAATAAAAGAATGATCAAATGAAATGAAGAATGAAAATAATAAGGTTGAAGCCTTGCAATGATTAGATGGATCTTTGTGATGATGAGAGCTTGGAACTCCGGGAAAAGAAAAGATGAATCAAGTGAAACCCAGAATTTGATGAACCTCCGGAATAAAGAATTAAATCACTTGGAGGAAACAATAATAAGAAATACGTTATGCGTATCCTTCACCAATTTAAATTGATGACAAGCAACGGATTTGGCATACTACATATTCTCGTTGAAAAAGGATTAAGATTTATATAGCGCCAACTTGGGAAGCTCTCCAACGAACCACCGGTAGGATTGAAACAATGAACAAATTGATATGAAAACAAAGGACGAGAACTCTTGAACAAACCACCATCAGAATTGAAAATGAGAGTAGCAAAGGCACAAATCACAGGTTAGAATTGGAAAACGAATGAAGATACTTGAGGGAATTGAGATACAAGTGAAACAAAGAGATCACGAGCTGATTAGAGAATACTGAATGATGCACCGGTATGATTTTGGAGAACGAGAGATAAAAGCTGAGAATGAATAAATCTTCTGAAATGATGTCCTCCAGAGAATCAAACTGAAAAGACTCCTGAAATGCTCTGGATGGGTGAAAAGAATTCTCACAGTCGAAAACAATTATGAGAGGATGGCATCAAGCTAGAACCATGAATCTTCACGAGAACGGAGCAAGATTTAAGAGAAACTCTTCTTCACTCTTCAAAATCTGAGAATGACGACGAGAAATACCACCATGAATTGTTGAGATACTCCGAGATGACGAATTTAAAGGCTGAGCCAACGGTGAAGAATTTGGAAGACCTTGGTGAAAGACATTTGACTGATGATAACTCATTCTTACGTCAAACTTTGAAAGATTTGAGAATAACTCTGGTAAAATTAGAAGAGTCAGGTAAGATCCTGGAAAAAGACCTGTGGGTTAGGGCCCACTCAAAAGAAAAATTGCCGAACCATTACTTGAAAGGGAGATTGCACTAGTTTAATTAATTGGCTAGAATGAGATAACAACCTCGAGATATCCTGAACGGATTGATAATGGAAACGTGAACCTTCTGAAATATGTTGAGCACTCCGGAACAAATGAATAGCAAGAGGTGCACCGACATGGGAAAACATTTGGAACGAGGAAAACGATATGATCAACAAAGCTTGAATTGGATCCACCGGAGAAGAAAAGAGAACGAAGAATGATAACTTGAAGCTCCGTTAGCATCTTCCTGAGAATCACCGGATAAGAACATTGACTAAGAAGAATGTAGAGACTTCACATGAATAAAAGGGATACTTGATTAAGAAATCTGAATCCTTGAAGAAAAATAAAAAGGGTGGGAGGGAGGGAAAACAAAGACAACTTGGGGCGGATGAAATGAACATCATTGAGAAGAACTGATAATTGATCTTGCGGATGTTGAAATTAACAGATCCACTTGAAGAGAAACACGCCGGTTGAAAAAGAATTGACAAGACAATCTCGATGATCAAGAAGGATTAGTATTCACATAGAAATGTGAGAACACCACTTAGGAAAGGTATGAAATCAACATTTGACTTTAAAGCAACTCGAATACCACAACTCAAAACAAAACAAGGATTGGCTTGCAGAATAAGCCGGAAACAAACATATGATAGATCCCATATCGTATCATGTGTCTGTTGGAAAGATATCCTACGATATACTTGAATTCCCACTTATAAACTCCAGAAAATTTCTGGTTATGCAATCAGGTGTTGGGGATACAGGGGAAGCATAATATCTCACCCAAACTAACAAATCCTACATCCAGCTGTATCCAATCTTCAATACATAACCAAGAAACCCTCGGAAATAGTTTACCTTAACCTTCGAAAAGCATCTGTTATACGAGTTATGGAAATACTCCCGAACTCCCGCCCCAGTACTGGGTGGCGTCGAGGTTATCTCACCAACAACAGCATAAAAGAGATTTTCGATGTCGGCGAACTCAGTTATTCCAGAACTACAACGATAAAATTATGACGACAACACCTCGGAACTCAACTCCCCGAGACATTTCCACAACCCCTAAATGTCAGGAGGCACCAAGAACAATGTTCTTGTCACAAAACCATCGGAACGATTCGAAGATACCCGCGTGATCTAAAAAAATTGTGAAATTTGAGGAGAGAAGAGTCAAAACTCTATGTCAGGAGGCCTCACCAGAGCGACGAAGGGACCGAGGAGTAAAAAGAATCCTACTCTCTGATATATATAATCCTATAAGACTCAAATTTTTTTTCTAGACTCAACAATGTCAGTGATTCGATCAAGAGGGGGCTCCTACGTCGGGGAAGGCTCTGATACCAACTTGTAACACCCATAATGCAGCTATATCTCCCACGTGTCGGAGCACGACTTAGAGGCATAACCGCATAGTAGGCATGTCGCAAGAGGGGTAATCTTTACACATCCCATGTACTGAATAAGAAAGGGATAAAGAGTTGGCTTACAATCGCCACTTCACACAATACATGAATATAGCATTACATCATCCAGAATACAATCAAGGTCCGACTAGAGAACCAAATAAAGAAAGACAACCCCTAATGCAAAAGATCCCCGATCGCCCCAGCTGGGCTCCTCTACTGATCGAAAGGAAAACGAAACAACACAACGAACACGATGTTCACCGAGCTCCCACATGAGCTCAGCTGCGTCATCTGCACTAGTAGCAATGGCACCTGCAACTGGTTTTGGAAGTAATCCGTGAGTCACGAGGACTCAGCAATCTCACACCCTCGCGATCAAGACTATTTAAGCTTATGGGTAGGAAAAGGTAGTGAGGTGGAGCTGCAGCAAGCACTAGCATTTATGGTGGCTAACTTATGCAAATGAGAGCGAGAAGAGAAGCAAAGCACGGTCGATAAGCTATCATGATCAAGAAGTGATCCTGAAACTACTTACGTTCAAGCATAACACGAGACCGTGTTCACTTCCCGGACTCCGCCGAGAAGAGGCCATCACGGCTACACACGCGGTTGATTCATTTTAATTAAGTTAAGTGTCAGGTTCTCTACAACCGGATATTAACAAATTCCCATCTGCCCATAACCGTGGGCACGGCTTTCAAAAGTTCAAAACCCTGCAGGGGTGTCCCAACTTAGCCCATCACAAGCTCTCACGGTCAACGAAGGATATTCCTTCTCCCAGGAAGACCCAATCAGTCTCGGAATCCCAGTTACAAGACATTTCGACAATGGTAAAACAAGACTAGCAAGACCGCCCGATGCGCCGACATCCTGATAGGAGTTGCACATATCTCGTTCTCAGGGCAACACCGGATGAGACATCCTACAAGTAAAACCAAACCTCAAGTTGCCCCGAGGTGGCCCCGTAGTCTACTTGGTTCGGACCAACACTTAGAGAAGCACTGGGCTGTGGGGGGTTAAAATAAAGATGACCCTTGAGTCTGCAGAACCCAAGGGAAGGTGATAGGTTGTTAGTGCAAATGTAAAAACCAAGGTTGGGCCTTGCTCGAGGAGTTTTATTCAAAGTGAACTGTCAAGGGGTTCCCATTATAACCGAACCGCTTAAGGAACGCAAAATGAAGGAACATAACACCGGTATGACGGAAACTAGGGCGACAAGAGTGGAACAAAACACCAGGCATAAGGCCGAGCCTTCCACCCTTTACCAAGTATATAGGTGCATTAAAGTAAACATTATATAATAGTGATATCCCAACAATATCCATGTTCCAACAAGGAACACACTTCATCTTCACCTGCAACTAGCAATGCTATAAGAGGGGCTGAGCAAAGCGGGAACATAGCCAAACAACTATTTGCTAGGAAAGGAGGGTTAGAGGCTTGACATGGCAATATGGGAGGCATGATATAGCAAGTGGTAGGTATCATGGCATAGCAATAGAGCGAGCAACTAGCAAGCAAAGATAGAAGTGATATCGAGGGTATGGTCATCTTGCCTGCAAAGTTCTCTGATTAGACGAAAGCTTGATCCTCGTAAGCGTACTCAATGGGTTCCTCTATCACGTAATCGTCTCCCGGCTCTACCCAAAGCAAGAACACAAGCAAAGGAAACAACAATCAACCACGGTGCAATGCACATGCAACATGATGCAAAACATGGTATAATATGCGGGATGTGATATGCAATGCATATGCGTGCGCCGCTGGAAAGATGAGTTGATTTCGGTCGAAATCGATATAAAGATCGACGGAATCGGATGCATGGTTTGCAAATGGCAAGCAAAACAAGAATGGCACAATTCTGCGATTAAAAGCACGATGCCAGAATGCAACAAGAAACTAAGCTATTGCACTCCAACATAGCAACAAAGCACATGGCAGTGATCTACTCAAGATGCTTGACAAAAGATGAACACTGTGCTATGACTACATCACACAATAGCGGGTTCAAACAAGCATGGCAAAAGTGCAAAAGATATCAGCTTCATAGACTTGGTGAAAATACTAACATGTCAGGAAATAACGTCAAGAAGCAATGTTTAGAGCAAGATATCAACATGCTATAGGAACGTAATATAGCAATAGAAGGCATGGCATGAATCTACTCAAAGCATATAACAAAAATCCCTTAGTGACCATAAGCCAGAAAGGATCAGAAGATATGATGGCACCCATGTAAACATAGCAAGTTTCGTTAACAGATTCAGACTTAGCAGAAAACTGGACATGGCATAAACAGAATTATGAAGGCATGTTTGCGAGCTCGATTCACTCTTCACAAGGGATTTCATGACAAGATAAGTATAGCATCAACAAGAGGGCATGTTCATGAAGCTAACCAAAGCAAGAACAAGTTCATAGCATGCATGGATCAACTACAACATCAATGGCAAAATTGATTAACATGTAAAAAATCTGCCAGGAACATTTTATAGCAAAAGTAGAGCAATATTGAGTCATGCTATGGCACTCCATAAATGCAAACAGGGACATGGATGGATAGAACATGACCATATGTCCAAATCATCCTTACTGAACATACTCAAAAGAAGCATGGATCTCTGTGTAGCAACATGAATACATGGCATAAAAATAACAGCAGGGAAAGGACTTAGTGAAAATCTAAGTCCCTGAAATCAGCAATATCACGAGAGCTACTTTGCATGCATGTGCTAGTCACCACATTGATCACAAAAATACATGGCATGCACCCCTATAAAGATGGCATGGCATAGCCCAAAACACATGTAGAGCTCATGCCCATATGCAACACACAATAATCATGGCAAAAATGACAAATGCTCATGATCTGTTAAGAATCAGCACCTAAAATTTTATAGCACTCTTGCATCGACTATTTGGGCATCAAGATGGACTCAAACAAGCATGCCAGCATGGAACAAAATGAAGAGCACATCATGATGAACATTTTGATATATCATGCATGCACAACGGATCTACGGATGAGGAGTTATGGCATGTTGAACATGGCTATAAAATAATCACAGGAAAGGACTAAGTGGATTTCAGGAAAAAAAGAGTAAGCGCTGGATAGCTACGGGGCGCACTGGGTGAAGGATAGCAGACTGCTCACCTTGGGTCTGGCCCAGAATGGAGAGAAGGCGAGGAAGGCCTGCGGAGATGGGCCGGCGCACGGGGCCCACGTGGCTTCGCGGTCGTCCCCGATCGCGGACAGGGCGACGGCGGCGGCCCCTGGCGTAGCTCCGGCGAGGCTCCCGGGCGCGCAGGACGGGCGGGCGACGGCAAAGGAGCTCGGCAGGGCGGCGCGGGTCCGGGATCCACCAGATCCAAAGCGGAGCAGCGAGGGAGGTGAGGTAGGGCGAGGTGGAGATGTTACTCCGGCGAGGCGGGCTGTGCAGCGGCGC
>NC_041390.1:235282466-235337370 GCF_002162155.2 Triticum dicoccoides
CGAGCGCAGCGGCGCTAGGCAGGAGAAGGCGCGCGGGCCGGGCGGCGGCAAGGTGCGCGAGGCGGCGCGGGGTGAACGCAGCGGGGATCCGGCGCGCGGAGCCGCGGCGGCGGGGTGGTGCGAGGTGGCACAGTTCCTCCAGCGAGCTTCCTGCCGGAGCGACGACGAGGTCGGGCGGCTCCGAGCATATGGGCCCGCGGGCTTGCGGCGGCGGACGACTCGGGCCCGGGCGGGTCCGCGATGGGCTTCCCTGGGCCGCGCGGTGGAGGGGGGCAGTGAGGACAGGTGGCGGCCGGTGAGTGGAGGAGAGAGGCGGCGGCGCTGAGGTGTCAGCCTCTCATTGGCCGGAGCAACGTGGCGGTGGCGGTGGACGCGTCCGACGGCGGGCGGACATGTCCGGTGGCACGGAGAGGAATGGATCTAGGGTTTCATTTGCGCGAGAAATTCGGAGGGAGACACATATTTATAGGTAGGAGGAGCTAGGAGAGTCCAAATAGAGTGTGGTTTTCGGCCACGCGATCGTGATCGAACGACCGAGAGGATGGAGGGGGTTTGGATGGGTTAATGGGCCATTTTGGAGGGGTGTTGGGCTGCAACACACGAGGCCTTTACGGTTCCCCGGTTAACCATTGGAGTATCAAACGGACTCCAAATGGCACGAAACTTGACAGGCGGTCTAGCAGTGGTGTACCAAGGCCGCTTGGCAAAATCTCGGTCCATTCCAAGAAAGTTTTAACACCCGCTCACAAAAAGAGACAAAAGAGGACACCGGAGGACGTAGGAGTGTCGGATTGCAAAACGGACAACGGGGAAAGAGCTCGGATGCCTGAGACAAACATGTATGCAAATGCGATGCACATGATGACATGATATGATATGCATGACATGGACAAAATGCAAAGCGAAGAAAAAACCCAACCATGGAGGGAAACTCATATCGCATCTCCGGTAAAGGCAAGAGTTGGAGTACAAATATGGAAATTCGTATCCGGGGCGTTACAGCTATTTAGTTAATTCTTTTTGCAGATGATTAATAGATAAATTCCTCAGGTCCAGCAATTTATTTTAGAATTTTTTGGGTTCCAGAAGTGTACGTTTGATCCATATTACTACAGACTGTTCTGTTTTTGACAGATTCTGTTTTCATCGTGTTGTTTGCTTATTTTGATGAATCTATGAGTAGTATCGGAGGGTATGAATCATAGAGAAGTTGGAATACATTAGATATTCCACCAATATGAATTTAGAATGAGTTCATTACAGTACCTTATGATGGTGATTTGCTTTCTTATACTAACGGAGCTTATGAGTTTTCTGTTAAGTTTTGTGTTGTGAAGTTTTTCAAGTTTTGGGTAAAGATTCGACGGACTATGGAATAAGGAGTGGCAAGAGCCTAAGCTTGGGGATTCCCAAGGCACCCCAAGGTAATATTCAAGGACAACCAAGAGCCTAAGCTTGGGGTTGCCCCGGAAGGCATCCCCTCTTTTGTCTTCGTTCATCGGTAACTTTACTTGGAGCTTTATTTTTATTCACCACATGATATGTGTTTTGCTTGGAGCGTTATTTTATTTTATTTTGTTTTGCTTTCTGTTTGAATAAAGTACCAAGATCTTAAATTCTTAAATGTTAGAGAGTCTTCACATAGTTGCATAATTATTCGACTACTCATTGATCTTCACTTATATCTTTCAGAGTAGTTTGTTGTTGCTCTAGTGCTTCACTTATATCATTTTAGAGCATGGTGGTGGTTTTATTTTATAGAAATAGTTGAACTCTCATGCGCCACTTATATTATTTTGAGAGTCTTTAGAACAGCATGGTAATTTTCTTAAATAATCCTAATATGCTAGGTATTCAAGATTATTAAAAAAATCCTATGAGTGTTTTGAATACTAAGAGAACTTTGATGCTTGATGATTGTTTTAAGATATGGAGGTAATAATATCAAAGTCATGCTATTTGAGTAGTTTTGAATTTGAGAAGTGCTTGTGTTGAAGTTTGCAAGTCTCGTAGCATGCACGTATGGTAAACGTTATGTAACAAATTTGAAACATGAGGTGTTCTTTGATTATCTTCCTTATGAGTGGTGGTCGGGGACGAGCGATGGTCTTTTCCTACCAATCTATCCCCCTAGGAGCATGCGCGTAGTGCTTGGTTTTTGATGACTTGTAGATTTTTGCAATAAGTATGTGAGTTCTTTATGACTAATGTTGAGTCCATGGATTATACGCACTCTCACCCTTCCATCATTGCTAGCCTCTTCGGTACCATGCATTGCCCTTTCTCACATTGAGAGTTGGTGCAAACTTTGCCGGTGCATCCAAACCCCGTGATATGATATGCTCTTTAACACATAAACCTCCTTATATCTTCCTCAAAACAGCCACCATACCTACCTATTATGGCATTTCCATAGCCATTCCGAGATATATTGCCATGCAACTTTCCACCATTCCGTTTATCATGACACATTCATCATTGTCATATTGCTTAGCATGATCATGTAGTTGACATAGTATTTGTGGCAAAGCCACCATTCATAATTCTCATACATGTCACTCTTGATTCATTGCATATCCCGGTACACCGCCGGAGGCATTCATATAGAGTCATCTTTTGTTCTAGTATCGAGTTGTAATCATTGAGTTGTAAATAAATAGAAGTGTGATGATCATCATTTTCTAGAGCATTGTCCCAAGTGAGGAATATATATATATATATATATATATATATATATATATATATATATATAAGAAAGGACATAAAAAAGAGAAGGCCCAAATAAAAAAATTGAGAGAAAAAGAGTGAAGGGACAATGCTACTATCCTTTGCCTCACTTGTGCTTCAAAGTAGCACCATAATCTTCATGATAGAGAGTCTTTTGTTTTGTCACTTTCATATACTAGTGGGAATTTTTCATTATAGAACTTGGCTTGTATATTCCAACAATGGGCCTCCTCAAGTTCCCTAGGTCATCATGAGCAAGCAAGTTGGATGCACACCCACTTAGTTTCTTTTGTTTGAGCTTTCATACATTTATAGCTCTAGTGCATCCGTTGCATGGCAATCCCTACTCCCTGCATTAACATCAATCGATGGGCATCTCCATAGCCCATTGATTAGCCTCATTGATGTGAGACTTTCTCCCTTTTTGTCTTCTCCACATAACCCCCATCATCATATTCTATTCCACCCATAGTGCTATGTCCATGTCTTGCGCTCATATATTGCGTGAAAGTTTATAGGTTTGAGATTGCTAAAGTATGAAACAATTGCTTGGCTTGTCATCGGGGTTGTGCATGATGGGAGCATTCTTGTGTGACGAAAATGGAGCATGACTAAACTATATGATTTTGTAGGGATGAACTTTCTTTGGCCATGTTATTTTGAGAAGACATAATTGCTTAGTTAGTATGCTTGAAGTATTATTATTTTTATGTCAATATGAACTTTTATCTTGAATATTTCGGATCTGAATATTCATGCCATAATTAAGAAGAATTACATTAAAATTATGCCAAGTAGCATTCCACATCAAAAATTTTGTTTTTATCATTTACCTACTCGAGGTCCAGCATGAATTAAGCTTGGGGATGCTGATACGTCTCCAATGTATCTATCATTTTTTATTGTTCCATGCTATTATATTATCTATTTTGGATGTTTATGGGCTTTATTATACACTTTTATATTATTTTTGGGACTAACCTATTAACCCAGAGCCCAGTGCCAGTTTCTATTTTTTCCTTGTTTAGAGTATCGCAGAAAAGGAAAATCAAACAGAGTCCAATTGACCTGAAACTTCACGAAACTTATTTTTGGAAGGAAAGCAACCCGGGAGACTTGGAGTCCACATCAAGGAAGAAACGAGGGAGCCACGAGGCAGGGGGCGCGCCCTCCACCCTCGTGGGCCCCTCGTGGCTCCCCTGACGTACCTCTTCTGCCTATATATATATACATATACCCTAAAACGATCGGGGAGAACAATAGATCAAGAGTTCCGCCGCCAGAAGCCTCCGTAGCCACCAAAAACCAATCTAGACCCGTTCCGGCACCCTGCCGGAGGGGGAATCCCTCTCCGGTAGCTATCTTCATCATCCTGGTGCTCTCCATGACAAGGAGGGAGTAGTTCTCCCTCGGGGCTGGGGGTATGTACCAGTAGCTATGTGTTTGATCTCTCTCTCTCTCGTGTTCTTGAGGTGGTACGATCTTTGCTATTTTAGTTGGATCTTATGACGTTTTCTCCCCCTCTACTCTCTTGTAATGGATTGAGTTTCCCGTTTGAAGTTATCTTATCGGATTGAGTCTTTAAAGATTTGAGAACACTTGATGTATGTCTTGCCGTGCGTATCTGTGGTGACAATGGGATATCACGTGATTCACTTGATGTATGTTTTGGTGATAAACTTGCGGGTTCCGCCCATGAACCTATGCATAGGGGTTGGCACATGTTTTCATCGTGATTCTCCAGTAGAAACTTTGGGGCACTCTTTGAGGTTCTATGTGTTGGTTGAATAGATGAATCTGAGATTGTGTGATGCATATCATATAATCATACCCATAGATACTTGAGGTGACATTGGAGTATCTAGGTGACATTAGGGTTTTGGTTGATTTGTGTCTTAAGGTGTTATTCTAGTACGAACTCTAGGGATGTTTGTGACACTTATAGGAATAGCCCAACAGATTGATTGGAAAGAATAACTTTGAGGTGGTTTTGTACCCTTCCATAATCTTTTCGTTCGTTCTCCGCTATTAGTGAATTTGGAGTGACTCTTTGTTGCATGTTGAGGGATAGTTATGTGATCCAATTATGTTATTATTGTTGAGAGAACTTGCACTAGGGAAAGTATGAACCCTAGGTCTTGTTTCAACGCATTGCAATACCGTTTACGCTCACTTTTACCACTTGTTACCTTGCTATTTTTATATTTTCAGATTACAAAAACCATTATCTACTATCCATATACCACTTGTATCACCATCTCTTCGCCGAACTAGTGCACCTATACAATTTACCATTGTATTGGGTGTGTTGGGGACACAAGACACTCTTTATTATTTGGTTGCAGGGTTGCTTGAGAGAGACCATCTTCATCCTACGGCTCCTACGGATTGATAAACCTTAGGTCATCCACTTGAGGGAAATTTGCTACTGTCCTACAAACCTCTGCACTTGGAGGCCCAACAACATCTACAAGAAGAAGGCTGTGTAGTAGACATCACTTGCCTATTTAGAACCAAAGAGGAAACAAGGACACTGTGCGCGCTGGCGCCTGCCTGGTGCCCGCCTAGCCTTGGTCGTCATGGCTTGCATCACAGGAAACTCGCAAGGTGGCCCTTGCCTTGATCTCTCCGCCCCTCGTGAGCCAGCCTACTGAGGCCGACCCGGAGGAGGTCTTGTGTCGCCCGCCTCGCGATGCTTGGCCTCTCACGAGGGTCTTGAGTGTTGCTGGTGAAGATGGGCCGCCGACGGAGCCGCGCCGTGGGCCGCAGGCAGGCAATTCTGGGGACCCCCGTTCCTAGGATGCCGACAAAAACAAAACCAGCAAGACCGCCCGATGTGCCAACAAATCCTGACAGGAGCCGCACATATCTTATTCTCAAGGCACACTAGATGGGAAAGACGTCGGGTTGGCAGAGACCTTGGTTGCCCAGGGGGCGGCGGACATCGCCCGGTTTGGACCAACACTCATGAGGAGCACTGGCCCGGGTTGTTGATTAAGAGTCCTCGGGTGCTAGCTGGTCCCTATGCAAGTTTTAGTTGTTATTAGGAAAATGGTAAAACCAATGTTGGGCCTTGCTGGAAGAGTTTTATTCAAATCGAAAGGTCAAGGGGGCCCCATAAACCCCGACCGCGTTAGGAACACAAAATTCAAGGAACATAACACCGGTATGATGGAAACTAGGGCGGTGATACGTCTCCAACGTATCTATAATTTTTGATTGCTCCATGCTATTATATTATCTGTTTTGGATGTTTTATATGCATTAATATGCTATTTTATATTATTTTTTTGACTAACCTATTAACCTAGAGCCCGGTGCCAGTTTCTGTTTTTTCCTTGTTTTAGAGTTTCGTAGAAAAGGAATACCAAATGGAGTCCAAAGGGAATAAAAGTTTTACCATGATTTTTATTGGACCCAAAGACACCTAGGAGACTTGGAGTACAAGTCAGAGGAGCCTCTAGGCGGCCACAAGGGTGGACGGCGTGCCCCCCGACCTTGTGGGCCCCTCGTAGCTCCCCTGACCTAATTCCTTCGCCTATATATGCTCTTATACCCCAAAAACATCCGAGAGAGCCATGAAACCACTTTTCCACCGCCGCAACCTTCTGTACCCGTGAGATCCCATCTTGGGGCACTTTCTGTCCTCCTGCCGGAGGGGGAATCAATCACAGAGGGCTTCTACATCAACACCATTACCTCTCCAATGAAGCGTGGGTAGTTTAGTTCATACCTATGGGTCCATAGCTAGTAGCTAGATGGCTTCTTCTCTCTCTTTGATTCTCAATACAAAGTTCTCCTCGATGTTCCTGGAGATCTATTCGATGCAATACTCTTTTGCGGTGTGTTTGCCGAGATCCGATGAATTGTGGATTTATAATCAGCTTATCTATGAATATTATTTGAATCTCCTCTGAATTCTTATATGCATGATTTGATATCTTTGCAAGTCTCTTCGAACTATGGATTTGGTTTGGCCAAATAGATTGGTTTTTCTTGCAATCGGACAAGTGCTTAGCTTTGGGTTCAATCTTGCGGTGTCCTTTCCCAGTGACAGTAGGGGAAGCAAGGCACGTATTGTATTGTTGCCATCGAGGATAACAAGGTGGGGTTTTCATCATATTGATTGAGTTAATCCTGCTACATCATGTCATCTTGCTTAATGCGTTACTCTGTTCTTATGAACTTAATACTCTAGATGCAGACAGGAGTCGATCGATGTGTGGAGTAATAGTAGTAGATGGAAAATCGTTTCGATCTACTTGACACGAACGTGATGCCTATATTCATGATCATTGCCTTAGATATTGTCATAACTTTGCACTTTTCTATCAATTGCTTGGCAGTAATTTGTTCGCCCATCGTAATAATTTCTATCTTCAGAGAAGCCACTAGTGAAACCTATGGCCCCCGGGTTTATTTTCCATCACATAAGTTTTTGACCTAAAATTCTAGTTTTCAATTTACTTTCTTTGCAATCTTTTACTTTCCGTTACATAAACTAAAAATACCAAAAATATTACTTTACCGTTTATCCATCTCTATCAGATCTCATCTTGCGAATAGCCGTGAAGGTGTTGACAACCCCTTTGTCATTGGTTGCAAGTTGGTGTTTGTTTGTGTAGGTATTCGGTGGCTTATTGCGTAGTCTCCTACCGGATTTATACCTTGCTTCTTGAAACTGAGGGAAATACTTACGCTACTTTGTTGCACCACCCTTTGCTCTTCAAGGGAAAAACCAACGCAAGCTCAAGAGGTAGCAGGCGGCAAGAGTGGAACAAAACACCAGGCAAAAGGCCGAGCCTTCCACCCTTTACCAAGTATATAGATGCATTAATTAAATAAGAGATATGATATCCCATAATATCCATGTCCCAACATGGAACAACCTGCACTGCACCTACAACTAGAAACGCTATAAGAGGGGTTGAGCAATGCGGTAACATAGCCAAACAACGGTTTGCTAGGATGGTGAAAAAGGTTAGAGGCTATCATGGCAATTTGGGAGGCTTGATAAACAAGTGGTAGGTAGTGCAGCATAGCGATAGCATCGGGATAACTAGAAAAGCAAAGATAGTAGTGGTATCCAGGGTAACGGTCATCTTGCCTAAAATCCCGCCAGGAAGAAGACAGAATCCGTGAAGTAGACGAACGGGCGTAGTCAAACGGATCCTCACAATCGCAATGTAACTGTAACTATTGAGAAAGAAGCAACCGAAAATAAGGAAACAACATGGTAAACAAACATCACATAAACATGGCATGATGCAAAATCGAGTATGATGCATGTCCATTTTAATGATTCATGGCATGGCAAAGTGCAACAAACAATACTAGAAATTAAGTGGAGCTCAATATGCAATGAGTTTCATATTGATGGAGCTTCACAACAGTTATTTAGTTCTCTCTTTTTTATGCACCCATCAATATTAAATGTTATTAAAGATGGCAAGATGTGAAGCATGAGCAAACTACCTATGTAGGCAAGTTAACTGAGGCAGGAAACAACAAACAACAATTCCAAAAAATTCCTCATACGCAATTTACGAATTTGGTATTGTTCTTCCCTATCCACAATTTTAGAGTTGTTAAACATGCAAAGTAATACCACCATGTTAATCTATGCATTTTTCTGCACCATTTAAATATATATATTATTTAATTCGGAGCTACGGTTAATTAGTTATAGAAAAAACCATTTTATCAAGTCATTTATGCAAATTAATTCAAACAGCACATTTAAACATTTTTAACATGATTGAAAGTTGTATATTATGAAACTAGATGAAATTCTAAGCATTTTGCATAGATAAAACATTTTAATCCGATGCACAATTTGTGAATTATTAATGCATGAAAGCAGGGGTTTTCTGCAAAACTCTAAATCACTGGATAATGTCTAAATTCGCAAGAGAGAGGACAAAACGATACAGGCCGAATCTGGCTGGCCCAAGAGTGGCATAGGGAGGGTTGGGTGTGTCCTCACCTTGCTGAGCCGGATCTGGCCAGCGGCTGGCGATGCCGTGGCCCACGGGACAGGGCGAGGCGCGTGCGCTACGAGCCGCCGGTCATCGCAGGGCTCGTGTCAGAGCGTCTCGGTGCAGAAGAGTCGTCGCTCGTATCCCTCGGTTGAGCAGAAGCAGATGACACTGGAAACTTGCGGCAGGGCCGACAGGCGCGGGAAGCAGCGAGGCGGCGAGCAGATCCCGGCGATGGCGTACCAAACGGAGGTCGATGGAGGCGGGTCCGGCGATGGCTTACGGGCGAGCGAATCCGGCCTTGGGAGCCCAACCTAGCCGGAGGCAGGGTCGAGCTTGGCCAACGGGAGCGGGACTTGGTGCTATCTTGGGGCTCCGACACGCGAGGGGGCAGCTTCCTCGGGCGTGGCTTTCGGGAACGCGCTACTCCTGGTGTTCCTTCGAGTTGGCGAAGAGCGGCGACGAAGTGGTAGCTCGAGGCTCTGGTGGTGCATGCTGCCGGACGGGAGGCACGGCAGCGGCAGCCTCGATCCCATCCGGATCGAGTACCTGGGGCGTCAGCCGCGCATAGGATGCCTTCGATAGAGCTGCGGGAGAACCGTCGCATGGACGGGATGCGACAAAGTGGAGGATTTTTAGGGTTGGCCAAAATGGACTAAGGGTGGACTATATATAGCAAGTGGGTTTTGGTTAGGTGTATCTGGTCCCTCCGATCTTAATTAGACGGTCCTGGATAAATAGGCCAGGGATTTCAAATGAGAAAACAAAGATGTTTTAGGGATGTTTGGGGATGATCCGAACCCATCGGTCACGACTGCCTGAGTCGGGTTCGGGGAAGCTTTCAGAAGTGCGTGAGGGGTTTGACAAAAGGCCACGGAGACTGTTGGGGAACGTAGTAATTTCAAAAAAAATCCTAAGCACACCCAAGATCATGGTGATGCATAGCAAATATAGGGGAGAGTGTGTCTACGTACCCTCGTAGACCGAAAGCGGAAGCGTTAGCACAACGCGGTTGATGTAGTCGTATGTTTTCACGATCCGACCGACCAAGCACCAAACGCATGGAACCTCCGAGTTGTGCACACGTTCAACTCGATGACGTCCCTCGAACTCCGATCCAGCCGTGCTTTGAGGGAGAGTTCCGTCAGCACGACGGCGTGGTGACGATGATGATGTTCCACCGACGCAGGGCTTCGCCTAAGCATCGCTACCATATGACCGAGGTGGATTATGGTGGAGGGGGGCACCGCACACAGCTAAAAGACCCAAGAGATCAATTGTTGTCTCTAGGGGGTGCCTCCCTCCCCGTATATAAAGGAGTAGAGGAGGGGGAGGGGGCCGGCCACCCTTGGTGCGCCCCATGAGGAGTCCTACTCCCACCGGGAGTAGGACTCCCCCCCTTTCCATGTTGGAGTAGGAGAGGAGAGGGAAGGAGAAAGAGGGAGAAAGGAAAGTGGGGCGCCGCCCCCCTTCCTAGTCCAATTCAGACTTGGGAGGGGAGGGGCGTGCGGCTGCCCCTTGGCCGCCTCTCCTCTTCCACCAATTGGGCCCATGAGGCCCATTAACCTCCGGGGGGTTCCGGTAACCCCCGGTACTCCGGTATATATCCGATAACCCCCGGAACCATTCCGGTATCCGAATGAGGTTGTCTAATATATCAATCTTCATGTATCGACCATTTCGAGACTCCTTGTCATGTCCGTGATCACATCCGTGACTCTGAACTACCTTCGGTACATCAAAACACATAAACTCATAATATAATCGTCATCTAACTTTAAGCGTGCGGACCCTACGGGTTCGAGAACAATGTAGACATGACCGAGACATGTCTCCGGTCAATAACCAATAGCGGAACCTGGATGCTCATATTGCCTCCTACATATTCTACGAAGATCTTTATCGGTCAAACCGCATAATAACATACGTTGTTCCCTTTGTCATCGGTATGCTACTTGCCCGAGATTCGACCGTCGGTATCTCAATACCTAGTTCAATCTCGTTACCGGCAAGTCTCTTTATTCGTTCCGTAATACATCATCCCGCAACTAACTCATTCGTTGCAATGCTTGCAAGGCTTAAGTGATGTGTATTACTGAGTGGGCCCAGAGATACCTCTCCGACAATCGTAGTGACAAATCCTAATCTCGAAATACGCCAGCCTAACAAGTACCTTTGGTGACACCTGTAGAGCACCTTTATAATTACCCAGTTACGTTGTGACGTTTGGTAGCACACAAAGTGTTCCTCCGGTAAATGGGAGTTGCATAATCTCATAGTCATAGGAACATGTATAAGTCATGAAGAAAGCAATAGCAACAAAATAAACGATCAAGTGCTAAGCTAACGGAATGGATCAAGTCAATCACATCATTCTCCTAATGATGTGATCCCGTTAATCAAATGACAACTCATGTCTATGGATAGGAAACATAACCATCTTTGATTAACGAGCTAGTCTAGTGGAGGCATACTAGTGACTCTTTGTTTGTCTATGTATTCACACATGTATCATGTTTCCGGTTAATACAATTCTAGCATGAATAATAAACATTTATCATGATATAAGGAAATAAATAATAACTTTATTATTGCCTCTAGGGCATATTTCCTTCAGTCCCCCACTTGCACTAGAGTCAATAATCTAGATTACACAGTAATGATTCTAACACCCATAGAGCCTTGGTGTTGATCATGTTTTGCTCGTGGAAGACGCTTGGTCAAGGGTCTGCAACATTCAGATCCATATGTATCTTGCAAATCTCTATGTCTCCCAGATGAACTTGATCCCGGATGGAGTTGAAGCGTCTCTTGATGTGCTTGGTTCTTTTGTGAAATCTGGATTCCTTTGCTAAAGCAATTGCACTAGTATTGTCACAAAAGATTTTCATTGGACCCGATGCACTAGGTATGACACCTAGATCAGATATGAAGTCCTTCATCCAGACTCCTTCATTTGCTGCTTCCGAAGCAGCTATGTACTCTGCTTCACAAGTAGATCCCGCTACGACGCTTTGTTTAGAACTGCACCAACTGACAGCTCCACTGTTTAATAAAAACACGTATCCAGATTGCGATTTAGAATCGTCCGGATCAGTGTCAAAGCTTGCATCGGCGTAACCATTTACGACGAGCTCTTTGTCACCTCCATAAACGAGAAACATATCCTTCGTCCTTTTTAGGTATTTCAGGATGTTCTTGACCGCTGTCCAGTGATCCACTCCTGGATTACTTTGGTACCTCCCTGCTAAACTAATAGCAAGGCACACATCAGGTCTAGTACACAGCATTGCATACATGATAGAGCCTATGGCTAAAGCATAGGGAACATCTTTCATTTTCTCTCTATCTTCCGCAGTGGTCGGGCATTGAGTCTTACTCAACTTCACACCTTGTAACACAGGCAAGCACCCTTTCTTTGCTTGATCCATTTTGAACTTCTTCAAAACTTTGTCAAGGTATGTGCTTTGTGAAAGTCCAATTAAGCGTCTCAATCTATCTCTATAGATCTTGATGCCCAATATATAAGCAGCTTCACCGAGGTCTTTCAAACTCTTATTCAAATATCCTTTTATGCTATCCAGAAATTCTATATCATTTCCAATTAACAATATGTCATCCACATATAATATCAGAAATGCTACAGAGCTCCCACTCACTTTCTTGTAAATACAGGCTTCTCCAAAAGTCTATATAAAACCATATGCTTTGATCACACTATCAAAACATTTATTCCAACTTCGAGAGGCTTGCACCAGTCCATAAATGAATCGCTGGAGCTTGCACACTTTGTTAGCTCCCTTTGGATTGATAAAACCTTTCGGTTACATCATATACAACTCTTCTTCTAGAAATACATTCAGGAATGCAGTTTTGACATCCATTTGCCAAATTTCATAATCATAAAATGCGGCAATTGCTAACATGATTCAGACAGACTTAAGCATCGCTACGGGTGAGAAAGTCTCATCGTAGTCAATCCCTTGAACTTGTCGAAAACCTTTTGCAACAAGTTGAGCTTTATGGATAGTGACATTACCGTCAGCGTCAGTCTTCTTCTTGAAGATCCATTTATTTTCAATGGCTTGCCGATCAACGGCCAAGTCAACCAAAGTCCACACTTTGTTCTCATACATGGATCCCATCTCAGATTTCATGGCCTCAAGCCAATTTGCGGAATCTGGGCTCACCATCGCTTCTTCATAGTCCGTAGGATCGTCATGGTCTAGCAACATAACCTCCAGAACAGGATTACCGTACCACTCTGGTGTGGATCTCACTCTAGTTGACCTACGAGGCTCAGTAATAACTTGATCTGAAGTTTCATGATCATCATCATTAACTTCCTCACTAATTGGTGTAGGTGTCACAGGAACCGGTTTCTATGATGAACTACTTTCCAATAAGGGAGCAGGTACAGTTACCTCATCAAGTTCTACTTTCCTCCCACTCACTTCTTTCGAGAGAAACTCCTTCTCTAGAAAGGATCCAAATTTAGCAACAAACGTTTTGCCTTTAGATCTGTGATAGAAGGTGTACCCAACAATTTCCTTTGGGTATCCTATGAAGACACATTTCTCTGATTTGGGTTCGAGCTTATCAGGTTGAAATTTTTTCTCATAAGCATTGCAACCCCAAACTTTATGAAACGACAACTTTGGTTTCTTGCCAAACCACAGTTCATAAGGCGTCGTCTCAACGGATTTTGATGGTGCCCTATTTAACGTGAATGCAGCCATCTCTAAAGCATAACCCCAAAATGATAGTGGTAAATCAGTAAGAGACATTATTACGCTGTGGTGTTCTGGGTGGCGTGAGTTGCGAAACTATTCCACATTGTTTCAAATGAAGACCAAACTCGTAACTCAAATATTCTCCTCCACGATCAGTTCGTAGAAACTTTATTTTCTTGTTACGATGATTTTCAACTTCACTCTGAAATTCTTTGAACTTTTCAAATGTTTCAGACTTATGTTTCATTAAGTAGATATACCCATATCTGCTTAAATCATCTGTGAAGGTGAGAAAATAACGATCCCCGCCGTGAGCCTCAACATTCATCGGACCACATACATATGTATGTATGATTTCCAACAGATCTGTTGCTTGCTACATAGTTCCGGAGAACGGTGTTTTAGTCATCTTGCCCATGAGGCACGGTTCGCAAGTACCAAGTGATTCATGATCAAGTGGTCCCAAAAGTCCATCGGTATGGAGTTTCTTCATGCGCTTTACACCAATATGACCTAAACGGCAGTGCCACAAATAAGTTGCACTATCATTATCAACTCTGCATCTTTTGGCTTCAATATTATGAATATGTGTATCACAACTATCGAGATTCAATAAGAATAGACCACTCTTCAAGGGTGCATGACCATACAAGATATTACTCATATAAATAGAACAACCATTGTTCTCTGATTTAAATGAATAACCGTCTAGCATCAAACAAGATCCAGATATAATGTTCATGCTTAACGCTGGCACCAAATAACAATTATTCATGTCTAAAACTAATCCTGAAGGTAGATGTAGAGGTAGCGTGCCAACTGCGATCACATCGACTTTGGAACCATTCCCACGCGCATTGTCACCTCATCCTTAGCCAATCTTCGCTGAATCTGTAGTCCCTATTTCGAGTTGCAAATAATAGCAACAAAACCAGTATCAAATACCCAGGTGCTACTGCGAGCATTAGTAAGGTACACATCAATAACATGTATATCACATATACCTTTGTTCACCTTGCCATCCTTCTTATCCGCCAAATACTTGGGGCAGTTCCGCTTCCAGTGACTAGTCTGTTTGTAGTAGAAGCACTCAGTTTCAGGCTTAGGTCCAGACTTGGGTTTCTTCTCTTGAGCAGCAACTTGTTTGCCGTTCTTCTTGAAGTTCCCTTTATTCTTCCCTTTACCCTTTTTCTTGAAACTAGTGGTCTTTTTGACCATCAACACTTGATGCTCCTTTTTGATTTCTACCTCCGCAGCCTTTAGCATCGCGAAGAGCTCAGGAATTGTCTTATCCATCCCTTGCATATTATAGTTCATCACAAAGCTTTTGTAGCTTGGTGGCAGTGATTGAAGAACTCTGTCAATGACACTATCAACAGGAAGATAAACTCCCAGTTGAGTCAAGTGATTATGATACCCAGACATTTTGAGTATATGTTCATTGACAGAACTATTCTCCTCCATCTTGCAGCTACAGAACTTATTGGAGACTTCATATCTCGCAATCCGAGCATTTGCTTGAAATATTAACTTCAACTCCTGGAACATCGCATATGCTCCATGACATTAAAAACGTCGTTGAAGTCCCGGTTCTAAGCCCTAAAGCATGGCACACTGAACTATCGAGTAGTCATCAGCTTTACTCTGCCAAACGTTCTTAACGTTATTAGCAGCATCTGCAGCAAGCCTAGCACCTAGCGGTGCTTCCAGGATGTAATTCTTCTATGCAGCAATGAGGATAATCCTCAAGTTACGGACCCGGTCCGTGTAATTGCTACCATCATCTTTCAACTTTGCTTTCTCAAGGAACGCATTAAAATTCAACGAAACAACAGCACGAGCCATCTATCTACAATCAACATAGACAAGCAAAAAACTATCAGGTACTAAGTTCATGATAAATTTAAGTTCAATTAATCATGTTACTTAAGAACTCCCACTTAGATAGACATCCCTCTAATCCTCTAAGTGATCACGTGATCCAAATCAACTAAACCATGTCCGATCATCACGTGAGATGGAGTAGTTTCAATGGTGAACATCAATATGTTGATCATATCTACTATATGACTCACGCTCGACCTTTTGGTCTCAGTGTTCTGAGGCCATATCTGCATATGCTAGGCTCGTCAAGTTTAACCTGAGTATTCCACATGTGCAACTATTTTGCACCCGTTGTATTTGAACGTAGAGCCTATCACACCCGATCATCACGTGGTGTCTCAGTACGAAGAACTTTCGCAATGGTGCATACTTAGGGAGAACACTTATGCCTTGATAATTTAGTGAGAGATCATCTTATAATGGTACCATCAATCAAAGCAAGATAAGATGTATAAAAGATAAACATCACATGCAATCAATATAAGTGATATGATATGGCCATCATACTCTTGTGCTTGTGATCTTCATCTCCAAAGCACCATCATGATCACCATTATCACCGGCGCGACACTTTGATCTCCATCGTAGCATCGTTGTCGTCTCGCCAACTTATGCTTCCATGACTATCGCTACCGCTTAGTGATAAAGTAAAGCATTACAGGGTGATTGCATTGCATATAATAAATCGACAACCATATGGCTCCTGCCAGTTGCCGATAACTCGGTTACAAAACATGATCATCTCATACAATAAAATATAGCATCATGCCTTGACCATATCACATCACAACATGCCCTGCAAAAACAAGTTAGACGTCCTCTACTTTGTTGTTGCAAGTTTTACGTGGCTGCTACGGGCTGAGCAAGAACCGTTCTTACCTACGCATCAAAACCACAACGATAGTTCGTCAAGTTGGTGTTGTTTTAACCTTCTCAAGGACCGGGCGTAGCCACACTCGGTTCAACTAAAGTTGGAGAAACTGACACCTGCCAGCCACCTGTGTGCAAAGCACGTCATTAGAACCAGTCTCGCGTAAGCGTACGCGTAATGTCGGTCCGGGCCACTTCATCCAACAATGCCGCCGAATCAAAGTATGACATGCTGGTAAGCAGTATGACTTGTATCGCCCACAACTCACTTGTGTTCTACTCGTGCATATAACATCAACGCATAAAACCTGGCTCGGATGCCACTATTGGGGAACGTAGTAATTTCAAAAAAAATCCTACGCACACGCAAGATCATGGTGATGCATCGCAGCGATTGTCTATGTACCCTCGTAGACCGAAAGCAGAAGCGTTAGCACAACGCGGTTGATGTAGTCGTACGTCTTCACGATCCGACCGATCAAGCACCAAACGCATGGCACCTCCGAGTTATGCACATGTTCAACTCGATGACGTCCCTCAAACTCCGATCCAGTCAAGCTTTGAGGGAGAGTTCCATCAGCATGACGGCGTGGTGACGATGATGATGTTCCACCGATGCAGGGCTTCGCCTAAGCACCGCTACGATATGACCGAGGTGGATTATGGTGGAGGGGGGCACCGTACACGGCTAAAAGATCCAAGAGAGCAATCGTTGTCTCTAGAGGGTGCCTCCCTCCCCGTATATAAAGGAGTAAAGGAGGGGGAGGGGGCAGCCACCCTTGGCGTGCCCCATGAGGAGTCCTACTACCACCGGAGTAGGACTCCCCCCTTTCCATGTTGGAGTAGGAGAGGAGAGGGAAGGAGAAAGAGGGAGAAAGGAAAGGAGGGGTGTCACCCCCCTTCCTAGTCCAATTCGGACTTGGGAGGGGAGGGGCGTGCGGCTGCCCCTTGGCCTCCTCTCCTCTTCCACCAATTGGGCCCATGAGGCCCATTAACCTCCGGGGGTGGGTCCGGTAACCCCCAGTACTCCGGTATATATCCGATAACCCCCGGAACCATTTCGGTGTCCGAATGAGGTCGTCTAATATATCAATCTTCATGTCTCGACCATTTTGAGACTCCTCGTCATGTCTGTGATCACATCCGGGACTCCGAACTACCTTCGGTACATCAAAACACATAACTCATAATATAACCGTCATCTAACTTTAAGCGTGCGGACCCTATGGGTTCGAGAACTATGTAGACATGACCGAGACATGTCTCTGGTCAATAACCAATAGCGGAACCTGGATGCTCATATTGGCTACTATATTCTATGAAGATCTTTATCGGTCAAACCGCATAATACCATATGTTGTTCCCTTTGTCATCGATATGTTACTTGCCCGATATTCGATCATCGGTATCTCAATACCTAGTTCAATCTCGTTACCGACAAGTCTCTTTACTCGTTCCGTAATACATTATCCCGCAACTAACTCATTAGTTGCAATGCTTGCAAGGCTTAAGTGATGTGTATTACCGAGTGGGCCCAGAGATACCTCTCCGACAATCGGAGTGACAAATCCTAATCTCGAAATACGCCAACCCAACAAGTACCTTTGGTGACACCTGTAGAGCACCTTTATAATCACCCAGTTCCGTTGTGACGTTTGGTAGCACACAAAGTGTTCCTCCGTTAAACGGGAGTTGCATAATCTCATATTCATAGGAACATGTATAAGTCATGAAGAAAGCAATAGCAACAAACTAAATGATCAAGTGCTAAACTAACGGAATGGGTCAAGTCAATCACATCATTCTCCTAATGATGTGATCCCGTTAATCAAATGACAACTCATGTCTATGGCTAGGAAGCATAACCATCTTTGATTAACAAGTTAGTCTAGTAGAGGCATACTAGTGACACTTTGTTTGTCTATGTATTCACACATGTATCATGTTTCCGGTTAATACAATTCTAGCATGAATAATAAACATTTATTAGGATATAAGGAAATGAATAATAACTTTATTATTTCCTCTAGGGCATATTTCCTTTAGAGACAAGGGGGTTTGATGGTCTCACAGAAGAGAGATAAGAGAGCGGTCCGGTTGATCTGAGAGGAGGTCAACAGGGACAAGGAAGAAGCGTCAACTATGAGTGGATGCAAGTTTTATGAAAACATGCGAATGCAATGCATATGATGACATGATGAAATGCAACAAGCAAATAAAACACATGGCAACAACGAAATAACTGGAAGGTATCTAGAGCGTCGGTCTCGGGTCATTTCAACTCTCCTCCACTTACAAGAGATCTCGCCCCGAGATCTAGATATGAGAAGAGGAAGATGTATAACTAAGTTGCTTCTTGACAACTGAGAGAAACTAAAAAAACCATGGAAGGTTGCAAAGATATGAAGAATGGCACAAGGAAGATGCAAGAATTCGAAACCACTCCGTTTGGGATGAGACGAGAAAGGAAGAATTCAGGAAGTACTCCGTTGGGAAAGAGAGGCAATACTAGATAAGATGAAAAGAACTTGAATATACGACACAACACTCCGGTTAAATGGATAAGCAAGGAAAAGAAAAGAACATGATCTTGGCAAAGAAGATGATTGGTCAGAGAGAGCAACATCACAATGCCTCTGGGATGAACAAAAATAGAAGTTGGATCGTTGGAAAGAAAAGAACAGAGAATAAAATGACAACTTCTACCATAATTAAATTTGAAAAGCATCCTTACAAACAAGGATTGAATGGATTTGTTGGAAAATCAACAAGGAAAAGAACAAGCTTGTTGCGGGCTTACGAAAAACATCTCAACATTATGAGGTGACAAATGGCCATTAACGGAAACCATTGATTTGATTGAGAGCACCAGAGAGATGAAAAAATTATTTCACCACGAGAATAGGAGGAAACTTGGATTATCGATAGACACCACAATTAGCAACATTCCTTAGGGAAGGCTTTAAGTGAAATGTATACCAAGATAACACCAACAAAGAAATTGTTCGGTTGAAAAGATCTCACGAACGAATTGAAAATGATGGATTCAAAACATCTCATCCCTGACAACTTGTGAATCATGATACACGAAGGGAGATTATCAAGAATGACATAACAACACCTCAAAAGATAAGAGAGAAAGAATTGCACTTCGAAATACATGAAGAAGAATAGTTGAGCTCCAACAGCATTCTTGAAGAACACTCCAAGAATGAATTAAATCCTTGATGAACCACCACGTAGAATCTCCGTGAAGAACTCTGGTAATGGAAGGATTATATAAAAGAATTGAAGGTTGAAAAGAAACAAGAGTTGGAGACTTTGAGTGATTTATATGGAGCTTCGTGACAACATAATGAGAAAGATTTGAACTCCGGAAAAGAAAGATCAAGAGCTCGAAACCGGGAATTACTTCATCATGAACAAACTCCGAAGGAAGGGATTAAACACTTAGATGAAGCAAGAATAAGAATTATATTATGCGTATCCTTCATCAATTTAAATTGATGACAAGCAATGGATTTGACATACTACTTATTCTCGTTGAAAGGGTTAAGAAAGGTATAGCACAAGCTTGAATAAGGTCTTCGGTGAACCACCGGTAGGATTTGAAAGAACGAATAGATAGATATGATAACAACGAAAGAGGGATCTTGAAAGAACCACCATAAGAATTGAAACAATTGAAGAAAAGTGAACAAATCACCAGGAAGAATTTAGGAAACGAACGAATATACTTGAGGGAATTCATATATGAGAGAACGAAGAGATCATGAACTGATTGGAGGATATTTGAACGATGCACCGGTAGAATTGGGGAATGAGAGCTGAATGTTGAGAACGCATAAATCTTCTGAAATGATGGCCTTCAGATGATCGAGAAAGGAAAGCAACTCCTGAAATGCGTCGAATGGTGAAAAGAATTCTCACAGTCGAAAACAATCATGAGAGGATGGCATCAAGTTAGAACCCTGAATCTTCAAGAGAACGGACCAAGATTTAAGAACAACTCTTCTTCGTTCTTCGAATGATGAGAAAGGCAATGAGGAACACCACCGAAATTATTGAGACACCCCAGAAGAATGAAAATAGAAAAGGTTGAGCCAAGGATGAAAATAATTTGAAAGCAATCTCGGAGAAGGCAATTGACTGATGAAAATTCATTCTTACATCAAACTTTGAAAATAATTTGAGATTATCTCCAAAAAAATTAGAAGAGTTAGGTAAGATCCTGGGAAAAGACATGTGGGTTAGGGCCCACTCAAAGATACACCATTGAAGTGATTTTTGAAAGAGATATTGCACCAGTTGAATTAAGTCGCTTGAATGAGATAACAATCTTGAAATAGCTTGAATGGATTAAGAATGGAATCGCGAATCTTCTGAGATATGTTCGCACTCCAGAACAAATAAATAGCGAGAAGTGAACGAATAGGAGGTGCATCGGCATGTGAAAACATTTGAATCAGGGAAAGGGGTATGATCAACACCGAAGGCTTGAATTGAATCCACCAGAGAAGAAAAGAGAACGAAGAATGAAAGAATGATGAACTTGAAGCTTCCTTAGCATCTTCATGAGAATCACCGGTTAGGAACATAGAAGGAAAAGAATGAAGAGACTTCACATCAATAAAATGGATACTTGATTTGAGATTTTTGACTCCTTGAAGAAAAGGGTGGGAGGGTGGGAAAAAACAAAGACAACTTGAGACGAACGGAATGAACACCGTTTAGAAGAACTGAGTATTGATCTTGCAAATGTTGAAGGGATCGGATTAACTTGAAGGGAAGCACGCCGGTTGAGAAGAATTGACATGACAATCTCGATGATCAATAAGGATTAGTACTCCCATAGAAATATGAGAACACCACTAGGAAAGGTATGGAATCAACACTTGACTTTGAAGCAACTCGAATACCACTACTCAAAACAAAACAAATGATTTGGCTAGCAAGAATAAGCCGGAAACAAACATATGACAGAGATTTCGCCCAAAGTGTTCGTGATGATGCCCCACGGGCATGATGTACATGGGACATCATGAAAGACCAATGAGATGTCCTCGAATCAGCATAGACAAGGATTCTTTAAGACGTCTCGCGACCACTTTAAATCGGCCGTGAAAAACAAACCGCTAGACGTTGGACCCTAATCTCAACTCATACATCTGTCAAAAAGAAATCATGGGTAACTACTTGAATTATCTCCTATGAACTCCCGAAATTTTCTGGTTATGCAATCTGGTGTTGGGGATATAGGGAGGCACAAATATCTCACACAACTAACAAATCCTACACTCCAACTGTATCCATCCGTCAACACATAACCAAGAAAACGACAGAAATCGTGTACCTCAAACCTTTGAAAACATCTGATATCCTAGTTGTGGCAATACATCTGATCGCTCTTCCCAGTACTGGGTGTCGTCAAACTACTCTCCCCACAAAGAGTATAGAAGCATTTTCAATGTCAGCGACTTCTGGTATTCCGGAGCTGAAACAATAAGCACTGTGACCAAAACACCTTGGAGCTCAACTCCCTGGGACACTGCCACAACCCCTAAATGTTAGGAGGCACCAAGACAAAATCCCCGTCACAATGATATCGGAACGTTTCCACAATACCCGCATGATCCTAAAAAAATTTGAGTGGAAAAGAAGAGTTATGGAAACAAAACACCTACATCACGATTCCTCACCAGAGCAACGAAGGGGCTGAGGATAAAAAAGAATTCCTACTCTCTGATATAACTAGACTCAAAATAGTTTTTCTTCTAGACTCCACAATGGCGGCGGTTCGATCAATCCAGGGGGCTCCTAAGGTTGGTAAGGCTCTGATACCAACTTGTAGCGCCCAAGATGTGATTCTATCCCAATCACGTGATGAACTCATGATTGGGGCACAACTGCATTTCGAGCGCATAGCATGGTGGATATCATTAGAACATACCACGTATTGAGTAGATGAGAATACAAGATAAAGGCTTACACTCGTCACAAGCTACAACATGAATAAAACATATCATCAATACATAGCAGTCATCATACAGAAGAGCAGGACCCGACTATGGATGAAATCAAACAAAAAAGAAGAACGACATCCACCCTGCTAATCCCGGGCTCCTGACCCGAAACCTATCCCTTGATCGAAGAAGAAGAAGAACTCCAAAAGTGAACAAGCATCGCCCTCACGTCAGATTGTCACATTACATGTACATGCAACTGTTGTTGTAGTAATCTGTGAGCCACGAGCACTCAGCAATCCAAATACCATGGGTATCAAGACTAGCAAAGCTTAATGGGTATGGAATGTAAAAGTGGTGAGGTTGCAACAGCGCTAAGCATTGTTTGGTGGCTAACTTACAAGTACAAGATTAAGAAGAGAAGCTACGCAACGCAATAGTCACAAACTTGTAATGATCAAGAAGTGATCCTGAACTACTTACGTTCAAACATAACCCCACCATGTCCTCTTCCCAAACTCACTCCAAAAGAGACGGTCACAGTTACACACACGGTTGGTGTATTTTAATTCAGATTTGGTGTCAAGTTCTCTACAACCAGTTATTAAAAATTCCCATTTGACACATAACAGCGGGCACGACTCTCACAGGTTTAAACCCTGCATGGGTGTCCCAACTTAGCCCATGACAAGCTCTCACGATCCGCGGAGACAATCTTCCATCTCGGGACAACCCGATCAAACTCGGAACCCTGGTGCACAAGACATTTCGTCAATGCTAAAACAAAATTAGCATGGCCGCCCGATGTGGTGACAAAATCCCGATAGGAGCCGCATGTATCTTGATCTCAGGGCACACCGGATGGGCAAGATGTTGGGTTGGCTCAGACCCTGGTTGCCCAGGGGGCGACGGACATCCCCCGGTTTGGACCAACACTCATGAGGAGCACTGGCATGGGTTGTTAATTAAGAGTCCTCGGGTGCTAGCCAGTCCCTATGCAAGATTTAGTTGTTATTAGGCAAATGGTAAAACCAATGTTGGTCCTTGCAAGAAGATTTTTATTCAAAGCGAACGGTCAAGGGGGGGGCATAAACCCCGATCGCGTTAGAACGCAAAATTTAAGGAACATAACACCAGTATGACGAAAACTAGGGTGGCAACTACTACTAGGGAAAAGCCTAGCAGTAGCACGGGTTTTAGGCATACTAGTAGCGCGGGTGGCGGCGCTACTAGTATGGCGCTGCAGCTAAAGCTTAGAAGTAGTGTGGGCTGAACCGCGCTACTGCTATATCCACTTAGTAGTAGCGTTTCTCTGAAAATACGCTACTGGTAACTACTAGTAGCACCTCTCGCAGCCCGCGCTACTACTACTATTCCGTATTATATTTCTTTTTATTTCATGTTGTATTCATACACCTTTACACAAGTTTTCATACATCAGCAATTTCGAGTTTGTTTTTACATCATAATGAGTTATTACATCACTGAGTGAAAGAACCGTGGACTAGTTTCAAGTGGATGTCCATCCACTTGAAACTAGTCCATGGTTCTTTCATCCAATGATATAATAACATCCACTTGAAACTAGTCCACGGCTCTTTCACCCGATGATATAATAAATATCATCATCATATCATTAACAACTTATCATCATAATACATCATTGTCATATAACAACTAATCATGAACATCATTTTCATGAATGAGACATCATATAGCAAGTTGGTCACTACTCACAATCACAACTCCTCATCATCATCAACTCTAACACATTGTACCACATAATAACACATTGTATTTAGGACCTACTTCTCTCTCATAGGACCTACTACCTTCTCTTAGGTAAAATATCACAAAACAAGATAGGCCCTGAGTCTCCATTATGGAGAATGGAGATTATCATGTCTCCAATTCTTGCCTTTCGCACAATCTTGCTTCCAAGTACCTCCTTACAACTGCCCATACATTTTTTCCATTCTTCGATTTTCATGTCTTCACTGGTTTTAGAAATCCGATATGGACAGGTGAGATTCGTAGGATGACCTGGTTGTATGTTCAAAACATCAAGGCAACCATTCTGATACATCAGATGAGGCACAAATCCTTCGGTATTTTCTGTTGAAAAACATAATAATAATTTTGTAGTTAGCAATGTAGTTCAGTTTTAGATGAATTTATGCAAAAAGATGCAGGGATGTCATAATAGTAAAAAATCTTACCATGGCATCTCCATGGATGTTACCGTGGTTCAACATGTGCACTAGTGGCACGTATTAACCATAATGTGGAGGACTTTTATAATAGATATTGTAATTCTCAAGATCATTACAAAATGCGATCAGATGATTTTTCTCCTGATAGGTTAATTCTGAGCCATCGGTGTAGTGGGTTCTGCCTACCATCTTCTGCACATTGTTTGAATAATGAAAATAAGCTGTCAATGGAAATAAGTTTTCAACTATTTTGAAATAAACAATATAAATTAGTTAATAACTATGTTTGAGAAACTCACATAGCGGTAGAATTAGAAGCGTGTCAACAAGGACCCAAATGTCCATATTGTCTTGGTCGATGTTAGGATCACCAAGATCCATGGTGACAAGCATACCCTCATAAAAACCATACATCTTGCAAAGTGCTTCCCAATTTGTGCAACCAAAATGGGTTACGCTCTAAGAATTGTACAGATTTACTTCAAAATTCATATCATGATGGGTTCTTAGGTGAATTTTCTTTGTTTTGAAACTTTCATGGTCTTCAAAACCCATCCTCTACAAGACATAGTGTATTGCATGGCATGGGATAAGCTACTCAAATTGTAATAGATGAAAATTACATGTTGAAATAGTTGAAGTCATGCTTAATTACGAAAAAGACACTTGTCGTTGTTGTGTACCGTTTCAACATCGAAGGTCTCCCGGAGCTTAATGCTGAAGCACCAATCTTCGTCCAGGTGAGGCCTATCGCACATACCTCGGTTGTCGTTGCACCAGCTGCACTCCCCCGGGAGACTTTTGTCGTCCGATGACGACATTTCCTATGTTCATAATTCAAAGATTAAACTTGTACAATTCAACATCTGTACTATAAAAACTAAATTAGATCATTATTATTCATCACGGGATGACTATCGGTCTGCCGAGTCTTTTTCTTAAAGTCAACCTGAAATGTCATTTAACTATTGTTCTAGAAAATCCAGGCCACTCGATATTTCCTACATATTCTAGCACAAGTCATGCTAGAATTTAAGAAAAAATTCGGCATGACCTTTGCTAAAAAAGCACATATCGAGCGCCTGAAATTTGCTGGAATGGAAATTAATCAACACCCCAGCAATACATAGGCCACTCGGAGGTGTAACCTGCAAACATGACCGCCCACTTGGGGCAAGCACATATCCTATTTGAGCAACACAAGATATACATGTTTTTATCTAAATCATATGAGTATTCAAACTTGATGGTCATTGCATTTCAATGGTTGAAAATATGAGAACAAGCATTTCAAAATATCTTATAGGACTCATATTGACATGGAGATTTGGCTGATCTCACCTCGAGATCAGGGGGTCGGTGACGGGGACGACGACGGGGATGATGGAGGGGCTCCTAGATTTCTGCAAAAACTAAAACCCTATAATCTATCAACTAATCAAATGCATACGCCTTTCATAGTGGGGTCCAATTTGAGCATTCAAAATAGGAGTACTTCTCCAATTTGAGCATTCAATAAGAAAAACCAAATCGTAAAATAAATAAGTATTCAAATTAGCATGCATTCAATCAGCAAAATTAAATAATCTCTTGCGTCCGCACATCGTCGAATATTATCACTAATACACCCCGAATAGTATCATACATATAACATCACTAATACAACTGAAACCCTAGCGCACGACGGGTATCTGCGCAAGCGGTGGACACCCAAAGAGAAGGAACCATCACAAGATCATAGCTCTAGTGAGATCCCTGGAGAACCTGCTAGGTATTGGAGAACCTGCGCTCCAACACAACCATGTAGCAATGGACGTGCGCGTCCTCCTCGCTGACACGGTGACGTACCACCTTTGTGGGGTCTTCAAGCCTCTACACCATCACTGGCCCACGCGACCGCCACCAAAGAAGGTTCGGGTCAACGACGGGCTGGCTCCTCACCAAGTTGCGCCCCCGGTAGGTAGCGCCTCCTAGTACCAGCCCGCGGAGCCCAGTCCTGGACATGGCCCATCTGATCAAGTAGTTGTACTCCACCGAGTCGACAACGAGGATGCGGGATAGGCATCGTTGACGTCGATGTAGGAATAATTGCTTTAACTAAAAAAATAACAACAAATGTGACATGTTCAACTAGTTATATTAATTCAACTAGTTCTTACTAAAAATAAACTAGTTCACTAGTTATATTAATTTTCTTACTAAAAATACACTAGTTCTATTAATTCAACTAGTTCTTACTAAAAATAAACTAGTTCAACTAGTTATATTAATTTTCTTACTAATTCTATTAAACACTACTGTCCTAGTTCTTACTGACTAATTAGATGAACATACCCAGGAACTAATGCCCTAATTAGCATCTAATTTGCTGAACCCTAACTAATTTAATGCAATATAAACTTTGATGAACCATAGGAACTTTATCTAGGCAGAGGTAGGGGAGGGGAGGAGGAGGCATGCTCACCTCGGGTGCCGGCGGCGAGGGAGGGGCAGGCGGCGTCGAGGTCGGGGTCGGGGCTCGGGCGCGCGGTGGAGGGTGGAGGGTGGCGTCGACGTTGGGGTTAGGGCGACGTTGAGGTCAGAGTCGGGGGCGGCATCGAGGTCGGGGTCGGGGGCAGCATCGAGGGCGTGCGGAGGGCGACGGGAGAGCGCGCAGCGGCCGACGGCGACGCTGGGCGACGACGGCGGCATGAGCGGATGGATGAGTTCGATTTGGGGGAAGTGGCCATGGGGAAGAAGGAGCGCGCGATTAATTCAAACGTAGAAGTAACACTTTCCAGGAAAAGTGCTACTGCTACATTGGCTATAGCGCTGGCTCACACAACGCGCTACTGCTAAGTTAGCTATAGCGCGTTTCCGGAAAGAACGCTGCTGCTACAACATTTTTATTTCTTTTCCTTTTTCATTTGTTTTCCTTCACATTTTCTTTTTTTCCTTCCCCTTTTTCTATTTCTTTCATTTTCATTTACTTTTCTATATGTTTTACATTTTATTTTCCTTTAATTAGCAGTAGCGCTCTCTGAGCGAAACACGCTACTACAACAAGCTACTACTATATGTAGCCTATCGGCTTAGTAGTGAGAGTTTTAGGAGTAGCTCATTTAAACATGGCCGCGATACTGCTACGTGTGTGCCTGTAGTGCATTTAACCAGCACGCGCTACTGCTATTTAGCACTAGCGCCCTTTTTTAACAAGCGCTACTGCTAATATTTTGTTTATAAGGTTTTCCCAAGTAGTGAAGAGTGGAACCAAAGAACAGGCAATAGGCCGAGCCTTCCACCATTTACCAAGTATGTAGATGCATTAATTAAATAAGAGATATTATGATATCCCATAATATCCATGTCCCAACAAGGAACAACCTGCACATCACCTGCAACTAGCAATGCTATAAGAGGGATCTGAGCAAAGCGGTAACATAGCGAAACAACGGTTTGCTGGGATGGTGAAAAAGGTTAGAGGTTGTCATGGCAATTTGGGAGGCTTGATAAACAAGTGGTAGGTAGCGCGACATAGCAATAGCATCGAGATAACTAGCAAAGCAAAGATAGTAGTGGTACCCATGGTAACGGTCATCTTGCCTGAAATCCTGCTAGGAAGAAGACGGAATCCATGAAGTAGACGAGCGGGCGTAGTCGAACGGATCCTCACAATCGCTACATAATCGGAACTATTGAGAAAGAAGCAACCGGAAAGAAGCAAAAAACATGGTAAAAAATCACATAAACATGGCATGATGCACAATCGAGTATGATGCATGTCCATTTTAATGATTCATGGCGTGGCAAAGTGCAACAAACAATACTACAAATTAAGTGAAGCTCAATATGCAACGAGTTGCATATTGATGGAAGTTCAAAAACAGTTATTTAGTTCTTTCTCGTTTATGCACCCATCAGTATTAAATGTTGTTAAACATGGCAAGATGTGAAGCATGAGCAAACTACCTATCCAGGCAACTTAAATGAGGCCGGAAACAACAAACAACAATTCCAAAAAATCCTCATATGCAATTTATGAATTTGGCACTGTTCTGTCCTATACACAACTTTTGAGTTGTTAAACATGCAAAGTAATGCCACCATGTTAATCTATGAATTTTTCTAGACCATGTACATATATAGTTTATTTAATTCGGAGCTACGGTTAATTAGTTACGAAATAAACCATTTTAGCAAGTCGTTTATGCAAATGAATGAATAACACATTTAAACATTTTTAACATGATTAAAAGTTGGATATTATGAAACTCGGTGAAATTTTTAACATTTTGCATATATAAAACATTTTAATCTGATGCACGGTTTGTGAATTATTAAAGCATGAACAAGGAAGGGTTTTCTACAAAATAGTAAATCACTGGATAATGTCTAAATTCTGAAGAGAGAGAAAAAATGATACGGGCCAAATCTGGCTGGCCCAATAGCAGCAAAGGGAGGGTTGGGCGCGTCCTCAACTTGCTGAGCCGGATCTGGCCAGCGGCTGGTGATGCGGTGGCCCACGGGTGGTCGAGTCAGAGCGGCTCGATGCAGAAGAATCATCGCTCGTATCCCTTACTCGAGCAGAAGGAGACAGCTTTGGGAACTTGCGGCGGGGCCGGCAGGCGCTGGAATCGGTGAGGCAGCAAGGCGGCGAGCAGATCCTGGCGGCGGCGTACCGAACGGAGGTCGATGGAGGCGGGTCCGGCGATGGCTTGCGGGCGAGCGGATCCAGCACTGGGGAGCCCAACCTAGCCACAGGCAGGGCCGAGCTCGGCCAACGGGAGTGGGACTTGTGGCTGTCTTGGGGCTCCGACTAGCTGAGGAGGTTCGGCAACGACGGGGATGGCCGGGACCCGACAGATCCGTGGATATGCGGTGGTGGCTCTATTGCGCGGACGGACGCGAGGTTGCATCCATCCATGGAAACGTCGTGGGGCTCCTCCTCGAACAGAGAGAAAAAGGAGGGATGGTCATGGGGAGCTGCGTGAGGGGGAAAGGAAGGTGAAGGCACAGAGGGACAGCGACCTGACATGGGCATCTCGTTGGCCTGGCACGAACGGGAAGATGGAGACTGGCCTGCTCGGGAGGTCGAGGAGGCATGGACTGTAGGTATTGTTGTTGCCGGGGCCTTCTCCCTCGCTCGCCGGAGTCCTCTCTCTCCCTCCCTCTGCTGCACTCCAAAGATAGAAGGAAGAAGAAGACCCGAGGAGGAAGAAGGACATGGGACAGGGCGGGTTTTCCTGGCGCAACAATCCTCCACGAGCTCGTACTCGTCACACACCACCACAGTTTACAGGCGAGCACCACACGGGTTTTATACCCTGGACCGCGGCTGGGCACGACCCGCACGCGTCAACTCCTTCACGTCCACGTTCTGGCCCGCTCTGGCCGCGTCCACCCCGCGCATGCATGCACACGGTGCGCGCCGAGCCCTCAACAGAACACCGTGGTGACCCGGTCCAGCTCGCCCTAGTCCTACGGCGCAACATGCGCACGCCCGCACCCTAGCCTACTCACGCACGCACTAGCTACGGGCCCGACACACCCAACGCGGCCAGCGCGCGCCCGCACACGCGCTCGCTGCGCCCGCTCGTCGCCGCGGCTTACAGCGGCCAACACTCTCCCCCTAAGTCGTGGCCTAGAGGAGACCGACGTCCTCGACGCTGCCGTCCACCCGCAGTGCGCGCTCCGCCGCGCCGTCGACGTCGTCGTCGTAGCCGCCACTGCCTTGACATCGCTGCCGCGCCTGCCACCGTGCCGCCGTGCCCTTCGCGCGCAGTCTCCATGTCCCTGCGCTCCCGGCCCACGCTCCCGCCGTGCACGTACGTGATCTGCACAACCAGGTCCAGCGCCTCGACGCGGTCCACTCCTGCGGTCCCGACGCGCCCGACGCGTCCGGTGCACACCCATAACACGCACCGGTCGTGCCCGGCTCACTGCCGCGCTTATTGCCCTGCACCACTGCACCATCGACCGCAGCGCAGCGTCTCCACGGTCGTCGCGCCGAGCCGCCACGGCCTCTGCGACACCACGCAGGTCCTCCGCGACCTCCTCGTCTCCGCGGCCGCCGCTGCTCGTTGCGCATTGCTGACGCCACGCGCTCGCCGCGCGCCGTTGTCAAGACCTTCATGTCTGCCGTGCACCGCGGGCACCGCGGATGCCGCCGTGTGCCACGGCCGCCCCTCGAACCTGGCTCTGTTACCAATTGTTGTTGCCGGGGCCTTCTCCCTCGCTCGCCGGAGTCCTCTCTCTCCCTCCCTCTGCTGCACTCTGAAGACAGAAGGAAGAAGAAGACCCGAGGAGGAAGAAGGACACGGGACAGGGTGGGTTTTCCTGGCGCAACAATGCCTCCACGAGCTCGTACTCGTCACACACCACCACAGTTTACAGGCGAGCACCACACGGGTTTTATACCCTGGACCGCGGCTGGGCACGACCCGCATGCGTCCACTCCTTCACGTCCACGTTCTGGCCCGCTCTAGCCGCGTCCACCCCATGCATGCATGCGCCCGGTGCATGTCGAGCCCTCAACAGAACGCCGTGGTGACCCGGTCCAGCTCGCCTTAGTCCTACGACGCAAAATGCGCACGCCCGCACCCTAGCCTACTCACGCACGCACTAGCTACGGGCCCGACACACCCGACGCGGCCAGCGCGCGCCTGCACACGCGCTCGCTGCGCCCGCTCGTCGCCGCGGCTTACAGTGGCCAACAGGGCACGGGAAGAGGAGCTCGTCTGCTCGTGCCTTAGGCGCGTGAGGAGGCAGCTTCCTCGGCTGTGGCTTGCAGGAACGTGCTGCTGGTGGTGTTCCGGCAAGTTGGTGAAGAGCAGCGACGAGGTGGTGGCTCGGAGCTTCGGTGGTGCGTGCTGCCGGAGTGGAGGCAAGGCGGCAGCTGCCTCGATCCCATCTGGATCGAGTAATTGGGCCGTCGACTGTGCCCAGGATGCCTTGGACAGGGCTGCGGGAGATCCGCTGTGTGGACGCGTCCGGTTGGGTAGTGAGTGGATAGGGAGGAGATCCTGAGGTGGGAGATGCTGGCCGCGGCAGGATGGGACAAAGTGGAGGATTTTTAGGGTTGTCAAAAAATGGACTAAGGGTGGTTGTAATCCGGAGTATCATATACTAGTATCATGCATATGATACTACTATATGATACTACCTCCATAATGCTAGTATCATAAGTTAGTATCTTAGGTTGCCTTAGTAATTGCCATGCATGAAACAAAGTAGTACAACATTTAATATGATATGGTATCATGATATGATACCACACCCTCTCTTTCCTCATTTAATTGTGTGTCACATCATCCAAAAAGTCTAGTTGGCATGCGTGATACCGCTTATGATACTCCCATTATGACCAACCTAAGGGTGGACTATATATAGCAAGTGGGTTTTGGTTAGGTGTATCTGGTCCCTCCGATCTAAATCGGACGGTCCTCGATAAATAAGCCACGGAGTTAAATGACAAAATGAAGATGTTTTAGGGATGTTTGGGGATGATCCGGACCCATCAGTCATGAGGGGTTTGACAAAAGGCCACGGAGACAAGGGGGTATGATGGTCTCAAAGAAGAGAGAGAAGAGAACGTTTTGGTTGATCTGAGAGGAGGTCAACAAAGACAAGGAAGAAGCGTCAACTATGAGCGGATGCAAGTTTTACGAAAACATGGAAATGCAATGCACATGATGACATGATGAAATGCAACAAGCAAATAAAACACGCGGCAACAATGAAATAACTGGAAGGCATCTGGAGCGTCGGTCTCGTGTCCTTACAATTATAAGAAAAAATGGAGTATATTTTAGATAAGATGAAGAGTGATGCTACATAACCAAGTAGCTATAAATGTAAGTACAATGATACATGTAAAAGGTACAGCCAAGACCAATGCAGAGCTAAACTTCTTCAGTACCATCGGTGTTATCCAACCTTATGGTAAGAGTAAATATGGATCTGATGTGAAGAAAATGGAGGGCAAAGGAAAATAAGTTGCAGAGTGATTGTACATGAACAACGAGCTATCAATATAAGTACACTGATAAAGGACAACATGTACTTAAAAGAACAATGCAGAGCTAAACTTTTTCATTAGCATTGGATATATTATACACTAATGTAACCATTCATACAGATCAGATAATTTGGAGCGAACAATTGATAAGTAAGCTATCGTGCATACTGCTGTCACATAATGAACCAGGTATGAATGCAAGTACAGTGATACAGGACAGCAGGTACTAACAAGAGCAAAGTAGTGAGCAGCATATTTGTGATATCATGTCGTCCTTTTCAATCAGGAATTTTTCTTCGAGCAGATTTCCTGCAAAAGAGATCCGTAAGGCACATGCGGAAAAAGTAAAAGTTCAAATTGTCATGTGATATCATATAGTACCTCATCCTGGGAAGGAGACTTGTGCATAAGAAGGTTTTTCCATTCAATGTCTTCTAAATTTAGCATAGGAGACTTCACCGGAAATTCATTTATAAACTTGCCATCAAAGTGTGATTTTCTCAGGTAGCACCGATACTGCTGCAATGCTTCCTTCAAAAGCGCAAGCAAGCTTCGCTTGTTATGACTATCTAGATTGACCCTCACCTACTTACAACAATGTAATGTTGAAAGTGCAACTATCCGTAGGTGGTTTTGGTAATTCATAACAACATATAGCTCATTGAGCTAATGCTATTCCAAGATGATTATTTCGGGAAAGCTCAATGATTGGCATGGCATGGATGGTGAAAGTGGAACCCTCAAAATGCTAAGGACAAAGGATTGGCTCAAGCTCAAAAGCTCAAGACTCTTCATTTTATATTTTAGTGATCCAAGATCACATTGAGTCTTTAGGAAAAGCCAATACTATCAAGGAGGGATGAGGTGTTGCTTAATGAGCCTCTTGCTTCGTGTGCTTAGTGATATGCTCCAAAACCCTCAACTACTTTCCCATATCCACATATGACCTAAACCCTCGGTCCTACCGATTCTTTCTATCCGGCGCCACCGAGTTTCACTTGTCATAAGCCACTGCCAAACCCTAGCAATTCGGTTTTACCGATAGGGATCTCGGTCTCACTGAGATAGGATTGCAAACTCTCTGTTTCCCTTTCGTAACTTTTCGGTCTCACCGAAAGAGCGAATCGGTCCCACCGAGATTGCAATGTAAATTCAGTGTTCCCTTTTTGTAACTTTTCGGTCTCACCGAAAGAGCAAATCGGTCCCACCGAGTTTGCCTGACCAACTCTCTGGTTAGCTAATTACCAAATTCGGTCTCACCGAGTTTGTGTAATCGGTCTCACCGAGATTACGTTATGCCCAAACCCTAACCATATCGGTCCTACCGAGTTGCATGTCAGTCCCACCGAAAATCTCTAACGGTCACTAGGTTTACCTTTTCGGTCCAACCGAGTTTGTTGATTCGGTCCCACCGAGATTGGAAAACTGTGTGTAACGGCTGGATTTTGTGTGGAGGCTATTTATACCCCTCCACCTCCTCTTCATTTGTGGAGAGAGCCATCAGAACACATACACAATTCCAACTCATATGTTCTGAGAGAGAACCACCTACTCATGTGTTGAGACTAAGATATTCCATTCCTATCATATGAATCTTGATCTCTAGCCTTCCCCAGGTTGCTTTCCACTCAAATCTTCTTTCCACAAAATCCAAATCCTATGAGAGAGAGTTGAGTGTTGGGGAGACTATCATTTGAAGCACAAGAGAAAGGAGTTCATTACCTACACACCATTTGTTACTTCTTGGAGAGTGGTGTATCCTAGATTGGCTAGGTGTTACTTGGGAGCCTCTGACAAGATTGTGGAGTTGAACCAAGGAGTTTGTAAGGGCAAGGAGATCGCCTACTTCGTGAAGATCTACCGCTAGTGAGGCAAGTCCTTCATGGGCGATGGCCATGGTGGGATAGACAAGGTTGCTTCTTCGTGGACCCTTTGTGGGTGGTTGCTTCTTCATGGACCCTTCGTGGGTGGAGCCCTCCGTGGACTCGCGCAACCGTTACCCTTTGTGGGTGGAGCCCTCCGTGGACTCGCGCAACTGTTACCCTTCGTGGGTTGAAGTCTCCATCAACGTGGATGTAGGATAGCACCACCTATCCGAACCACGGGAAAAACATCTGTGTCTCCAATTGCGTTTGAATTCTCCAAACCCTTCCCTTTACATTCTTGCAAGTTGCATGCTTTACTTTCCGCTGCCAATATACTCTTTGCATGCTTGCTTGAATTGTGTGATGATTGCTTGACTTGTCCTCCAATGGCTAAAATCTGCCAAGAACTAAAATTGGGAAAAGGTTAAGTTTTTATTTGGTCAAGTAGTCTAATCACCCCCCCCCTCTAGACATACTTTCGATCCTACAAATGTTTTTTTTGAATATTTACTGTGGGGTAAAAACCCCACAGCCCTTTATTGCAGTCTCAAAAAAAACAAACTGTACAAAGAAAGAAAGAGATAACAAGTGTAAACTAAAAGTTAAGAAAAACTTACAATTACATGAGGGAGTTAACCCAATCTACAAGCCTATACTTAGAGCTATCCTTAAACCTATGTGACAGGAGAATAATTTCATGTAGAAAACTGCCCCTCCAGGCAGCAAAAGTAGCCCCTGTACTCCCCTGAAAGTTCTCCCATTTCTCAGAATCCATATATTCCAAGCAGCTGTGAGCATAACTTCAAAGAAGAAAGGATGCCCAAATCTCTGCCTTGCTTGAGATATACATTGCTGAATAGTAGAACCATGTGACCAATCGATCTGCAGGTAATTCCGAACCCTGGAACTGAAATTACAACCAAAGAATAGATGAGCCCTGTCCTCCCAAACTAAGGCATTACAAATGACACATAGATTATCAGCCGTAGGGGACCTCCAATGCCTGTGGACCAGCATGTCCTTTGTGTTGAGCCTGTCAAAAAATAGGAGCCAGCCAAAAACCTTACTTTTCATAGTACATCTGCTCTGCCAAAGCCACCTGCAGGGCTCAATAGTTGGGAGGTGTGTATGCATGATGTCATAGAAGCTCTTTGCAGAAAACTGTCCAGATTTACCAGTCCAAATCCAAACATCAGGCAATGTTGGATCTCTTTGGAGATTGAACAACCATCCTTCCAAGGATTCCAATTCTGCTGCTGCTTGCTGAGAAATTGGCAGATGAAACATTAAGTGCAAATCCTGAGTTTGCAAAAACTCCCTGACAGAAACCTTATCATCCAAAACAAAAGAGAAAAGCCTTGGCAATCTGAGGCTAAGTGGCCTTGAAGAGCCACCTACATGCCAAGCATCCAGCCAAAAGAGAGCAAAATCACCCATATTAACTTGCACTGAAGCAATTGACCTATAAGTGTCAGCAATCTTGAGAATGTCCTTCCACCAAAAGGGGCCAGTTAGGACTGTTGCATGGGGCACCACTCCATCATAATAACTATCCCAAATCAACTGGACCCAAGGAACCTACTGTTTGTTGTAGAACTTATGAATTTGTTGAGAAGCATACCTTGGTTCTGAACATTGAGGTTTAGAATGCCAAGGCCTCCCTTATCCTTTCGTCTACAAACTAAATCCCAGGCAGCTAGGGATTGCTTAGGCACATCAGAATTTCCTCTCCACAAACACTGCCTGAAAATCCTATCCAACTGTTTGATAATACCAGGTGGGATATGCAAGCTGCAGACGAAGTATATAGGCATTGAAGTAAGCACAGATGTGAGCAATTGCAAACTGGATCCTTGGTTGAGCATGGTAGAGCTAACAGACAGTCTTCTTTCAACACTATCCACTAGAGGCATGAAATCAATGATTCTAGGTCTTGTTGTACCTAGAGGCAAACCCAGATATGTGAAAGGTAACTGCTCCAGCTTACATCCCAGGATGGAAGATAACCTTTGTGCCTCTGTGGGATCAACATTTAGTGGCACCATTGAAGATTTTCCAAAAATTACCTTTAGGCCAGTAGACTATTGAAAAATACGGAGCATGTTCTTGAGAGCCACCAGCTGGTCCTCTACTTCAGAAAGGATAATTATTGTCTCATCTGCATACTAAATGATAGGAAAGTCAGGGTCATGAGATGGGATTGGAAGTGTTAGAACTCCCTTAGCCAGCATGTCACTGACCACTGTTTGAAGTAGATCAGCAACTATGACAAATAAAAGAGGGGATAGTGGACCCCCCTGCCTGACCCCACATTTACATTTGAACTGTTTGCCAGGCACCCCATTGAGCAAAACAGATGATGATCCTGAGGAAAGAATCTCTTTAATCCAAGAAATCCATTTGGCATCAAAACCTTTGTGTTGTAGGACTTGCAAGATGAGGTCATGCTCCACAGTGTCAAAAGCTTTGGCAAAATCCAATTTCAAAATGATAATTGGCCTTTTTGATTGATTGCATTGATGTATATATTCAAAAGCCCAAGCCAGGCAGTCCTGAATGGCTCTGCTCTTCAAAAATCCATATTGATTCTTATGGATGCATTGCAGAATGACCTTTTGAAGCCTATTTGCCAAAATCTTAGTAAGTAACTTGAGGCATGTGTTAGTAAGAGAGATTGGTCTAAAATCCTCTGGTCCTTCAGGAGACAACATCTTTGGAATTAAGGTGATAAGGGATCCATTAATATTTTCCAAAGATAGCTTCCCATCATAAAACTCTTGAATGAGAGCCAAAAAATCCTTCTCAATGATGGGCCAACACTTCTTAACAAAAAGACCATTAAAATCATCCGGCCCTGGAGCTCGATCAGTCGGCAATTCTTTAAGGACAGTGGTGATTTCTTCAGCGGAAAATGGTTCGGACAGACTGCTCAAGCCATCAACAGGTTGAATAAGAGTGTGCAGATCAAAGCCCATATTAATACCTTGGGCCTGGCCCATTCTGTTTTTAAAAGAGGACCAAAGGATTCCCGCCATTTGGGAGTGATCAAAAATTGGGTCAGCACCTGCAATAGAGAGGCTTGCAATCGTATTCCTACGCAGACGTTCAGAAGCCATTGCATGAAAAAACTTAGAATTCTCCTCCCCCACCTTAATATAACGGATTGTACACCTCTGCTTCCAATAAATGTAATGTATTCTAAGCAGATTCTCATGGTGTAATTTAACAATCTTCCAAAAGTTAAATTCAGGTGTGGTGAGAGGCCTCAACTCTTCCAAGTTATCAAAGAATAAGATTACTCGAGAACAATCCATTGTGAGTCGTTTAAGGAACGATAGGTTCTTGCTCCAAGCCTTGAGGGCAGAACGCAGGCGCTTAAACTTGGTTGTCAGGACCGCAGAAGGAGACAAATCAGCAAACACTGGCTGGTTCCAAGAAAGCTTGACACAGTCCAAAAACCCTGGCATGTCTACCCAGTAGTTCTCAAACCTGAAAACTCTGGATTTAGGTATATTGGTGTCAATTGAAACAACACAGGGCACATGATCAGACGACGTTTTTGCCAGGGGTAGAACGACAGTGTTGGGATAGATAGAAATCCAGTCTGAGGTGGTAAAAAACCAATCAAGTTGTTCGAGCAATGGCTGCTCCTGCATATTGGACCAAGTAAAACTTCTAGATTTTAAAGGCAATTCCAGCAAACCCAAATGGCCAATGATCTCATTAAAGAGGAAAATGTCATTGACATCACCACCTGGTCTGTTTCTATTATCAAAGGAACAAAGGAAGTTGAAATCTCCCAGAAGCAACCAATTCTCGTCTATTGGGATATTAAGGTGGTAGAGCCAACTAACAAAATTATCCCTAGGGGGGCCATCACAAGGCCCATAAACGGACACTAGGGTCCACTTCTCAGCATTATGAACTGACTGAAAAGAAACTACAATGCCAAAGCTCTGAACTTGAACGAGGGTCCCATGGAAGATGGACGAGTTCCAAACAACAAGGATGCCACCAGAAGCACCAACAGCCGGGGCAAACACAAAAGTATCAAAGCGCGGAGGACAGAAAGATCTAATTTTTCGAATATCAAAATCCGCACACTTCGTTTCTTGCAGGCAAACAATGGAGCATTGACTCTCCTCAATCTTTGCTCTCACATCACGCTATCGAGCATCTGAATTCAGGCCACGGACATTCCAACAGAGCACACGCCAATTACGATAAGTTGTACTATCCATAAAGAACTCGCAGTGATAAAATAAGGACTGTTAGGCATAACCTAGCAGTTTCATAGATCACAGCCACACGACCCAAAAGAGCAAACAGTGCAACAAGTTCAGATAAAACATAGCCACTAAAGAGACAAAAACTATGCCAGGCAAGACCCCTCTGGCGCCAATCCTGAAGCCTAGGTTTACTCATCATCAGACACTGTATCAGAAGAAGATTTTTTAGGAGGAGCCGTAAGCTTCTCCAGAGTCAGATGATCTGCAGAGATACCCAGATGAGCGTCGACTGCCTGTAAATTAGCGATAGGTGTTAGTGGAGGTATCGCCTGCGCTGCATCTTCATGATCGTCAGAGTCATCAACTGATGGCTTGGCCTTCTTGGCCCTCGGGCGGCGCAATGCAGAAGTTTTGGTGGGAATGGATGAAGTTGGTTTGTAACCAGAGGCCTTAGCAGTGCTGCACGTCATGCGTCTGACGGAGAAATCCAGAGTTGGAGCAACTGCAACTAACGACCGACGACCTCGCCTGGCCTCATGTCCATGCTTTCCAAGCACTGGAGGAAGAGCAGACGTGAACAAGAATTCATCGCGATTCTGCGGCAAATTAGCATTTGCAGGCTGCACAGGTTCAACCTGCTCATGGGCAGAAACTTGAGGCTCCACTTGATCTGAGAAAATCTCTTCAATAACAATAGACGAGCAAGGCGTGGGAGGATTGTTGGGCTTCATCAGTAGTCCAAAAGAGAACTCACAGTGCTCATGTGGTCAGTTGAGACTGCCATTGTTGATGTGTTGACAGCGAAGCAGGCACCTTTCTGATGAAAAATTCAGGCAGTAATGAATGAAAAGACCTCTCCCAGATAAGATGTGGCGGAAGCACAGGACCATAAACAACACGAACAATTGCAAGTTGAATTGGGTCTAGAGGAGCCACTGGGTGCTGTGCCACAATGTGATGGATGGGCTGCCGAACTTCCTCTAAATCCATGTCATTGTCAGAATCCAAAGAAGGGTAGGACCATGGAATTCTGCTCCTGAACAATATCCTGCTGCTGACCAGGTGCATCCTCATGCTGCTGCTATGGTTGCTGAACCTGCTCATCCCAAGGGCCCCATCCAACATCATTGACATTGTTGACCTCATTGTCGTCCACACCCCAGCCACCCACATTGTTACCCTGGTGTGGATTATGGTGAGGTGGAACAGTATTCCAACCAAGCGCAGGGTACGGTGGCATTGCCAGAAGGGCTGCGGTGGGTTTACGCCTGGCATAGGATGTGACTTACCGTCTAGAGGCATTGGGTCTTCGTCGGTAGGTATCATAGCATCCGCAAATTCTCCAGTCCAAGATGAAACAACCAGCAGTCCAAGATACAACCAGCAGTCCAGTTTGCAAAATCCTGAAAAAACACAGAACGCGGCACCAAAGCATTATCTAGAAAAGAGGCTTTGGCTAGGGATCTAACAAGACGACGATCTGTTTGGTTCCAGTAGTGAAAACTGGCCAAAAGTTCCAACAACCTTTGCCAAGCACTGCGTGTTGCGATAATCAAGTGGCACTCCAATAAACATGAGCCAGCCAGTTCTATGGCCATGAATAGCCCTGAAGCCCTCCCCCTGGGTGTGCGGAATAAACCTAACAAAAATTCCTCTCCATCTTCATCCACACCAAGGGGAAAAGGGGGGTGCTGAGTAAATGAACCCCGCACTACACCCTACCCCTTGGAACCAAGTCTGAGCAGAAAGCACCGGAATATGCAAGGTCTGTGTAAGAAAATCAAGAACCTGATGTCGACGAATAGCAACCAAGTGTGCTGGTGGTAGAGGCTCGACGATGGCCGCCATGTATTGCTCATGGTTGCAGGGGGGGCGTGATTGCAGGCGTGTAGAGGGTCCTTGGGAGCCGATCTTCTCCACCATCAACGATATCATATCCAGCCGGAACAAAGCGATGTGGGTCAATCGCATAGACCGCCATTGGAGATGACGGTGATGCTGCTGACGGCGCGGTGGAAGCAGGAACGGCCGGCGAAGATCGTAAGCTTGGCGGCGATGGGTGGGAGGCGGACGATTGGGGTTTTTTGGGGGGTGAAGGCGTCTAGTTTGGGGAAACCGAAGAGGTCAGAGAGTTGTCTTTCTTGGTGCGGGCTCCAAAGCCTTTGGATGGGACTTTTGGCACCCAGAGGGGAGAATCACGTGGTTGGCCGGTGCAGTCCGGTTTAATGTGACCAGACCGGAAACAATTTATACACCGAATCCTGTTAGAACAAGTCTCTGTCCGGTGGCCCATACCCAAGCAATTCTAGCAGTCCCAAAACGTGGCAGCCAAATTTTCAATCATCTCGTCAAAGCTTTGTAAATCCCTGACAACATCTTGCGGCGATGGAGAGAGTTGCTCGAAATCTGTGGAATCGTGATGAGCCAAGTTGTCCTCTTCATCATCAGAAATTTCAATGGGCTGAGAGGATGAGGAAGTGGGCTGAGTTGCAGGCCCAAGACCTTCCAACTGTGGAGAATCCAGAATGTCCACAAATTCTGGTCCAATAAACTTCAAACCGGTAGGAGATCCAGGGTTGCCGCCAACAGACATCGGAGATTCTGGAGATAGTTGGAACGAACCAAAAAGGATCGCTGGAGGCGGCGAGCTAGCTGTGGCCATCACCGGAGATGAGATGCCTGAGGCTTCTTGGGATGACACATGATAACCAGCCTCACGGACCGTCAACACGTCAGAGGGCGTGGGATGATAACTATACTCCTTACGAGCAGGATAGTTGATGAACGTAGCAAAACGTAGTTTTTTCATTGGGTGGCCAGGGGTAGAACTAGAACGCAATGAAGGTTTACTAGGAACATGTTTCATGGCCAGCATCCCAAGCAAAACCCTACGTTTGGTTGGACTAACTAAGGTCCATTCCTGCTGGCATTCAACCTGCCAGAGACGAAATTCTTTCTCCCAATCTGGACCACCATGGCCCCAGAGAAGAAAATAGCACTTGAAAAGATCGTAGACAAAGCTACGCTGATGTAGAATGAAAAACCCCACTTGCTTGCATGAAACCATGAAAGAAAAAACCCGATCATTGAGGTACGATACCTTGAGATGAGAGTAATTGTAGCGACCCGACCCGAATGGATCAAGTCACTGTGCTTAAGTGTCATCCCTGGATCGGTATGCTGACACACACAATACTCGAGGATTTATAACAGAGGTAAATCACATGTATAAGTAACGTAAATACTCTTACCTCAATCCAAATAGCGGAAGTAACAAGGTTGTGGATTCCCATCAACACCAACGGCAAAGTTGAGTGTAGAAATCGTAACCCTAACGTATCACTTACTCATCGTAAGAAATCCCGCAACATGAGACATTGCAGCCACAAAGGGTTAGTACATGAATGTACTAGCAAATTCACACTAGAGGATAATGATGAAAAAAAAGGCTATCACTACATGCATATTTGGCTGGTGGAAAGGCTTTAGGGTTATAATGTTTTTGCGAAAAGCCAATTTTTCCCTACTACAAAGGAATAAATTTTATTTAACTATCATGGTGGTTGTTAAACATTGAGAATGGTTGACAGCATTCTCAATCGCAATTAAGCATCATCATTAAAACCCAACAATATCCATTTAAAGTAACGTGATGAGATTCACATGATAATTCAGGTACTAGATACTCAAGATGTCCATAACCGGGGACACGGCTAATCATGATTAGTTTATACACTCTGTAGAGGTTTGCACACTTTTCCCCACAAGACTCGATCGCCTCCGTTTGGTTTCTCGCACTACATGGTGTTTGAGAAGATGGATGACCGAGACATAGTCTTTTAGAAGTGCTAGCACCTTACGATGGATAGACCGTTACACCTACTTTCCCCTACATCTGCTAGTCTACCCTGTAAGAGTTCACATGACTTAATAAACTATGCTAGAGCCCATAATAGCTTGTGGCTGCACACGGAAGTTTCTAGTATGAAAAATCTCATGATCCCTTTGAGCCTGGGTGGCGGTCCATAAAAAACAGGCAATCCTGGTCTACCCAGGTGCCTAGACAGGCAATCCTGGAATACCCAGGTACCTCAATCCACCCAGATGTGTGTTTAAGTTGCCACCTTAAGTAAACCATTAATTAACAAACTCACATCTGTCATGAATACTCTCAAAACCCAATCCACGTCTACGAGCATAGCATGGCACTATAAGCATAACGTAATAGTAACTCCCAAGGTTTGAATGCAGGGCAATAGGTTCCTACCTCATCAACTACTTCCCAATACCCATATGTTATCAATCCTACTCATGCAATGTTTGAGGGTGAAACTAATGCATAAAAACTGGGTATGAAAGGGGATATGATCAAAGTGTGAACTTGCCTGCAATGTTGATGAAGATGATTCGCACTCAAAACTCTTGATAGATCTACTCGTCTCACTCCGGTCAATCTATCGTAAGCAAGCAATAGTAACCACACATAAGCAATCACTCAAAGATCGGAGAGAACAAAGAAAACAATTCGGAAAACGTCAAAACCAAGCAAATAACTCTTGCAACATAAAACAATTTCTAACAGTAACAAAATTATATGAATTGGGCCTTATCAGAAAGTATAGGTCAAGAGCTTCGATTTGCAAAAAGAATCAACTTAAACAGAGCTACGAAACTCAAGTTATGATCAAACGAAGTTTGAATTCAAATCTGATCTAATTTAAATTTTAAACTTTTCAAAAACATGTTTAAGTTGGATTACTGGATAGAGGAGATCATAACGAAGAAGTGGGTGTTGGTTTCGTTGGATTTGGACAAACGAGTAAAAAGTTATGGCTATTTGAAAAATCAGGGCCAAGCTGTTTTTAGGGGGGGGGGGAATAGCTACGGGCTAGGGTCTAATGTATAAATACGTAGACTAATTGATAATCTAATTATTTTTATCATATTAGTCTAAAAATAATAAACTACGGAGGTATAAGAAGAAAAAAAACAAAGAAAGATACCTTTATAAGGCAGAGAAAAGATGACTTTGGAGAGAAGAGAAAATTTCTAGAAATCGCGCCGGAGAGGAGAAATATTTTTTTTAAATGAATCTAGTCAAACCAAAATATTGATTTAACCCGAATCGGATGATTTTTGGAGGTTCTATGTGTCTATATTTATTGGTGGACAAGAGGGTTAGGAGTCAAAGGCTAGGCAATGTGAGACTAAACATAGACGAAAATATACGAAACAGAGAAGAAAAGAGGCGGATGGGCCTAAAGGCCTTCGGCCGGCCGAGCGCACGCTGCGGTGCAGTTTTTTTTTTTACAAAATTCGGCCTAAGAGAAAAAAAAAGAAAAAAAAAGGTTGGCTGGGCCTGGCCAATTTAAGAGAGAAAAAACAATGGGCACCAGAAGCTACTATACTTCGCATGTAGGCGATAAATAAATATGGGCCGCACATACAGTTTTTTTAAATAGAAACAGAAGGAAAAACGAATAACAAAATAAAATAAAAATTTTATATAGGCATATTATATATCAAAATTTTCAGAAAAAGATTTTCTACGACATGGACATTTTTCTAGCATTAAATAAAATAGACACAAATTCTAATAATTCCAACAGTGCTCCTGCTCTAATAAGATCCAACAAAATCATTTTAAAAATACCAAAATGAAATCAAATTTATTTCTCTCCAATTTTCTGTTGTAGGGAATCATGTTACCCTATTTTCCATGTATTTTATTTTTGGAGAAAAAATGATTTGAATAAAATCCAAATAACTCCAAATTGAAAAAAAATAATTCCAAAAGACTTTGAATTTGATCCTTTGAAACTCCCAACTCATATTTCATATAATTTGAAGAAGTCATTTTATCTCCTCTCGTGAAAATCATTGAGTTGCATAAAGTTTTCAGAATTGGAAATATTTTCCAAATGAAATTCAAATATTTTCAACACCCCTTGTCATTTAAATAAATGGAAGAAGTCATGTCATCTTCTCTCCAGGGTTTCGTGGTGAAAAGAATTTGAATTCACGGAGATCACGAATGAAAAATGAAAATTTGGGAAAGTCTTTTTATTCCCTCTCATTTAACTTTCAAAAAGGTTTCGAATTTCACTCAGTTTCACACAATCAATCAAACAATCACTCAAGTCTATCTATTTATTATAACATTCCAAAATTTAGAATTTTGGGATGTTACAAACCTACCACCCTTGAAAGGAATCTCGTCCTCGAGATTCGGAGAGGCTAGAAAGAAATAGGTTAGGTTAGGGGTCTCTTCAAAATTTCATCAATCGTCTCCGGGGTCTGGGGTGCTACCACCCTTAGAAGCATGGTTACGGTTCCATCAAACTCATATACTTCATCCATATTGTTAACAGTGTCGGTCTTCTCAGATTTTCAGGATAATTCCTTATCTGGGCTCTTTCGGTAGTGGCATAACCTTTTCCTCAATTCTTCTGTCTTTCATCTTGGTAAGGTTCTTCTGTGACTGGGTCTTCTTAGCTGACGGGTCTGGCGCCAAAACTAAACAACTATCGATATCTCATGGTGGTCAACAATTTATGGTTCCTTCTGCAGGAAATGGGTCTGGTTGATCCTCACCGTATAACCTACGGTTGGCAAAGCTGCCTTGTACAAGGGAAAATACCTATACCATTCTAAGGTTCAAACAAGGTTTAATATTGTCGTATCTCTACTATAGGCAAGTCACTCAGATTTACCATCCCATATAGCAAGGCGAATAATAAGAGTAAGTCGGTATGGTGATCAATCCATCCCGCACCCAAATCATTACTTTGTATACGGTTTAGCGAATCTTGCATTCTAACACTCGGTCATACTCACAAGCATTGCATAATTTCTCCTATCGACGAACTAAGTTCGGATAATTCCATGGATTCTGCAAGCCAAACAAACATCTATCGTTCCTTCACAACTCTCAGGTTTTGCGTTACTCCTATAAAATTGTCTGCCGATAAACGTCGTATCTTCCTCCAGGGTTCTTCCTTCAGCAAGAATGTGCTTGCTTCTTGGCAGGTCATGGGGCCTGTGGGTTATGGCCCATCTCATCACTTGTAAACCTTGAACTTATCCTCTGGGCAACTTATCGTTATTCCAACATCCAACTTCCAGCTTCCTAGCATAATTAAAATCCATCCAATTGTATTGTCTCCCTTCCTTCTATTTGTACAAGACTAAGACGTGATTACTCAAACTCATCATGGAGTTATAATCATTCCATAATACCAACATCATACCTCCTTAATATCCAATAGTAATTCATCTCTTCATCCTCGTGGGTTATCCCACATACCGAGATATAAACTTATACTTATGGAGTCCATACTCCACTTCATGGAACATCATTATCCTTTCCAGGGTCAAGCATCCTTACAGGGGAATATTGGCCATCTCTTCATGGCACTTCTTCAACTGGGAAACGTGAAACACATCATGAACTCCTGACAGTCCTTCGGGTGACTCCAACTTGTTGGCCACTTCTCCCATACGCTCCAAAACTCGGTATGGTCCTACAAATCTCGGGGCTAACTTTCCCTTAACTCCAAATCGTTTAACTCCTCGCAAAGGGGGCACACGAAGACATACTCTGTCTCCAATTTCATAGACTACCTCCTTGCATTTGTTAGTCTGCATAACTCTTCTGCCTGGACTGAGCTACCTTCAGTCTATCTCGAATCAACTTAACATTCTCTTCTGACTCCTTGATCACATTTGGTCCAAACAACTGACAGTCTCCAACTTCATCCCACATACTCTTGGGGTATCACCCATATCGGGACAAAACTCGTATTCATTTTATCCGAAATCCACTCAGTGGAGTATCCTTATCTTTTCCAGGGGTCAACGGTTCTTACAGGGTACTACCACCCTTAAAATGCACAAATCTTCCATACACCATATTTCTCATATCCAAAAAAAATGGTCAAAATCCTTCTTCACAGAGTAACAACTCATAAAATCCATATCAGTACCAACGATGCTAACTTTATTCATTCCCAATTGATTACAATCTCTCGCTTTTCCATTACATGTCTCAACTCAACACCTCAATATAAAAGAAAATGTTCTCACTTCTACTACTCCATTTCTTTTGTTGCAAACTCAACTATCTAGCACAAGTTTCCTTCTCTTTGGGACAAACTCTGGCAAAGTGCCATGCTTTATTACAACGAAAACATATTACTTCTGACAAGTATTGAGGTTTCCTTTTTGGGCAATTGTTGAGGTAGTTCCCTGACTCCTTGCACCTGTAACAGGTGATATGACTCAGGTCCTTCCAGGAATCCAATCTGCTTCTCTTCCTGGACCTTTCCATGCCAATCATGGCTTCTATTTCTTGTGGGTCATATTCTACTTCCTCTGTCGGGAATTCTACTAGATCCCCATTCAAACAATTTTGGGAGATGTGTCCTTCTTCTCCACATGAATAGCATGACTTGGTGCAGGGTTTAATTGGTTCTTCTTTGGGTGTGTCCCCCACCTTTTCCTTCATCAAAGTTTCTTCTAAAATTTCCATGAGGGCTCCTTTCATTACTTCTTTCTTCTGTTGGATGGTTCGTTGTACCATGGGGTAAATGTGACACTGAGCAGGATAGTGGGTAGTCCCTTCACACAAGAAACAAGTAATCTTCCTAGTTGGGCATTCTTCAACTAGGTGACTTCCTTCGCAATTAGGGCATTCATCCTTGTGTTCTTTATGGGTGTGTCCTATTTCTCCACAAATCTTGCAGGCACAAGGTTTCTTCATATCCTTTTCATAAGGCTTCAACTTCTGGGACACAAGCCGAGACTTTGGTAGAGTCAACTTAAATTCTTTCCAAGTGGTTACTCCTTGCCATCCATTGATGGTTTGGTACATCCTCCACCAAGTAGTAGCACCTCTTTCAAAGCACTGAAGAGCATGTTGGTTCATATCATGTCCAACTATAGGGTTATTCTCCATGTGATCCTCCATGTTCTGAATCCATCGGTCGTGTCCAATTGACTCATCGGTCCAGAAAATACAAGCTCATCTCCATTCATCCTCTATTGGGTCCAAGGGTTTTGGGGTGAGATGAGAGAGATAGAGAGGGATACACACAATACAAACCATAGTTTTGAAAAGACAGATTTCATCTGTGGCTGTCGGAAAAACATCAAACAAATGACAGCTCACAAACGTCGCATCTAATGTAGGTATATAACAAGGGTTTGGTATTCTAAAGGTCAATAAATCTTCAAAGTCATCAAACCCATCAAGTCTTGTTTCATGCCTCCAATGGCTTCTTCCAATCATGCTTGTCCTTCTCAAGTTCTTTTGCCAGATCATCTCTGTTGGCGCAAGGTCTATCATGACGTCCTTTAATATTTCTGGAGTTGCATTCCAAACTTCTGGGTTTCAACATCCTTGGCGTGAACCATGGTCCTACTGTCCTTCAGTTCCTGACGAATCTTCGGTATCTCAAGGTTTTGCTCCTCTAGCTTGGCTACTTTCAACTTTTGGGTCCTGAGTTCTTCACGAAACGCTTCCTTGTCAAAATATAGCTTCCTGCAGTCCATCTTAAACTTCTTGATGTAATTCTCCAAATCCTGGTGATACACCAGCTAAAGTTAAAACTTCGTATTGCTGATGGGTGCTCCATCAGCCTTCTACCATCCAATCCTTCCATGCATATACATGCTTAACTCAGCACAGTGACACATAAGCGGGAGATAACTTCATGGATAGCTGTGTTTCTGCTCTTGTCATTTCCAGGAGCTATCATTCCATAGTTGATATGTCCTGCCTTAGGGTTTTCTTGACAAATCCTTGAGTTCTCAACTCTACATGCTCCGGTCTTTCTCCGATACACCTTGATCTCGGGTATTGACAACTTCCATAATCTGCAAAGTTCCATAAGGGTAGCCTTCCTAGGTCATACAAATCTGGGAATTCTTCAGAGCCTTCAAATTCTACTTGTCTTCGGTCTTCAACCGTTGTAGTTTCCATTGTTCAGATGCACGGAAAATACTCTTCATTCCAAAGTGGTCTTAGTTGTCCAATATCTTGTACTTCTTAGAGTGGTCTCATCAGTCAAATCCTCATCTGGTCAAAAGGGGAAAGGGGTATGGTCTAAGTAAAAGGGAATATTCGAATAAGCTCAAAAGAGAAGAGAGGTAAAAGATCCTTTTGAAAAGAAAGTTGTAGAGAAAATGTTTCCTATGGGCTTGCCAGTTTCTAGGGGTCACGTCCTACAGTCAACATGTGCTCTGATACCATCTTGTAGCGACCCGACCCGAATGGATCAAGTCTCTGCGCTTAAGTGTCATCCCTGCATTGGTATGCTGACACACACAGTACTCGAGGATTTATAACAGAGGTAAATCACATGTATAAGTAACGTAAATACTCTTACCTCAATCCAAATAGCGGAAGTAACAAGGTTGTGGATTCCCATCAACACCAACGGCAAAGTTGACTGTAGAAATCGTAACCCTAACGTATCACTTACTCATCGTAAGAAATCCTGCAACATGAGACGTTGCAGCCACAAAGGGTCAGTACATTGAATGTACTGGCAAATTCACACCAGAGGACAATGATGAAAAAAGGGCTATCGCTATATGCATATTTGGCTGGTGGAAAGGCTCTAGGGTTATAATGTTTTTGCGAAAAGCCAATTTTCCCTACTACAAAGGAATAAATTTTATTTAACTATCATGGTGTTGTTAAACATTGAGAATGGTTGACAGCATTCTCAATCCCAATTAAGCATCATCATTAGAACCCAACAATATTCATTTAAAGTAACATGATGAGATTCACATGATAATTCAGGTACTAGATACTCAAGATGTCCATAACCGGGGACACGGCTAATCATGATTAGTTTATACACTCTGCAGAGGTTTGCGCACTTTTCCCCACAAGACTCGATCGCCTTCGTTTGGTTTCTCGCACTACATGGTGTTTGAGAAGACGGATGACCGAGATATAGTCTTTCATAAGCGCTAGCACCTTACGATGGATAGCCCGTTACACCTAGTTTCCCCTACATCTGCTAGTCTACCCTGTAAGAGTTCGCACGACTTAATCAACTATGCTAGAGCCCATAATAGCTTGTGGCTGCACACGGAAGTTTCTAGTATGAAAAATCTCAAGATCCCTTTGAGCCAGGGTGGCAGTCCATAAAAAACAGGTAATCCTGGTCTACCCAGGTGCCTAGATAGGCAATCCTGGAATACCCAGGTACCTCAATCCACCCAGATGTGTGTTTAAGTTGCCACCTTAAGTAAACCATTAATTAACAAACTCACATCTGTCATGAATACTCTCAAAACCCAATCCACGTCTACGAGCATAGCATGGCACTATAAGCATCACATAATAGTAACTCCCAAGGTTTGAATGCAGGGCAATAGGTTCCTACCTCATCAACTACTTCCCAATACCCACATGTTATCAATCCTACTCATGCAATGTTTGAGGGTGAAACTAATGCATAAAAACTGGGTATGAAAGGGGATATGATCAAAGTGTGAACTTGCCTGCAATGTTGATGAAGATGATTCGCACTCAAAACTCTTGATAGATCTACTCGTCTCACTCCGGTCAATCTATCGTAAGCAAGCAATAGTAACCACACATAAGCAATCACTCAAAGATCGGAGTGAACAAAGAAAACAATTCGGAAAACGTCAAAACCAAGCAAATAACTCTTGCAACATAAAACAATTTCTAACAGTAACAAAATTATATGAATTGGGCCTTATCAGAAAGTTTAGGTCAAGAGCTTCAATTTGCAAAAAGAATCAACTCAAACGGAGCTACGAAACTCAAGTTATGATCAAACAAAGTTTGAATTCAAATATGATCTAATTTAAATTTTAAACTTTTCAAAAACATGTTTAAGTTGGATTACTGGATAGAGGAAATCATAACGAAGAAGTGGGCGTTGGTTTCGTTGGATTTGGACAAACGAGTAAAAAGTTATGGCTATTTGAAAAATCAGGGCCAAGCTGTTTTATGGGAAAAAAATAGCTACGGGCTAGGGTCTAATGTATAAATACGTAGACTAATTGATAATCTAATTATTTTTATCATATTAGTCTAAAAATAATAAACTATGGAGGTATAAGAAGAAAAAAAACAAAGAAAGATACCTTTATAAGGCAGAGAAAAGATGACTTTGGAGAGAAGAGAAAATTTCTAGAAGTCGCGCCGGAGAGGAGAAATATTTTTTTAAATGAATCTAGTCAAACCAAAATATTGATTTAACCCGAATCGGATGATTTTTGGAGGTTCTATGGGTCTATATTTATTGGTGGAAAAGAGGGTTACGAGTCAAAGGCTAGGCAATGTGAGACTAAACGTAGACGAAAATATACGAAACAGAGAAGAAAAGAGGCGGATGGGCCTAAAGGCCTTCGGCCAGCCGAGCGCACGTATATTATGGTGCATGCATTTATATAATCTGGCACAAGTACATAAAAAATAGGCTCGAGAAGTCAGGATAGTTGGCAGATGATAGGTTCATAATATACTGTATAGAGAGTTTATTGCCAAACCATGACAACAAGAGTACACAACAACTAGGCAGATCGTAGTGTACATTAAAGGGGTACACCATAACCAGCATATATAAATCGATAAAGTAGAACTGGCTGGAAAATACGGTGTTGTATTGCCGCTACTAATTGAATGCCTATCGATCATGTACAAGCGAGATCTATCAGCTGTTGACTGCAAATATCCCTACTCCCCTTCCTGACAAGGAACATACTGTACGTACTAAATACACAATAACAAAAGAGGAACATGTTAAAGAACAGAAGAGGAAGCATATTCTTTGTGTACAATGTTGGTTGCCCACTCATGATGAATCACAACGCCCAAACAAATGCAATTCCATGCTGTCTCTCTATATGTGGCCACATGCATTTGGAAAATCAAGTGGGAGCATTAGCTGACCAATTAAATGTGTGTCTTTTAACTAATATCAGTATCATATCACAATTCGTATTTGAAGAAGTAAGCTTTGGACTTATGATTGGTGTGTTGTTTAGCTTCAAGAGTGGACTGATGCTAGTGCGACACAAAGTAGCTACACAGATCATAGTGTAGATATAACGGAAAAACTGTAAGCATCACAAGTAAAATCAGGAAAGTGGAACTTGCTGGAAAATATGGGCTACTATTGCCGGTACGGCTAGAAAGGCTTCGGATACCAGCTCTCTTCAACTGAAGGTGCGGTACTGTTAATATAAGTGTAACTCTCAAAGGCGACACAGCTCCCCAAATTTCCTTGCTAATCTTATAGGAGTCAAGTGGGCAGGCCACTACAATTCATATTCCTATGTTTACAAAATCCTACGAATCAAGGAGGCCCAGAGAGTTGAAAGTGTCCATCACAACCTACCGAATAGACCTCTACATTGCAAATGTCCCTGCTCCTCTTCACTACAAGGAACGTACTGTACTACTATCATACACCCTCTGTTCCAAAATATAAGTCTTTGTACATATTTCCACTATGGATCACATACAGATGTATACAGATACATTTTAGAGTGTAGATTAATTCATTTTGCTCCATATGTAGTCCATGGTGGAATCTATACAGGACTTGTATTTAGGAACGAAGAGAGTACTTATTAAAGAAGAATAGAAGAGGAAGATGCTAAAGAAGAGAAAGCAGATTTTGGACAACAAAATGTTCGTTGCGCAGTGCCCACACATGATGAACCAGATCGCATTAAGAATGCAACTCCCTGTTGTCTCTATATGTGGTGCACATGCTTTTCGAAAGTAAAGTAGGAACATTAGCTGACCAATTAAACATTATCTATTTTAGTAATATCAACATCATATAAGATTCATATTTGAGCAACAAGTTTGGAATTGAGTGGCATGTTGTTTAGCTTGATGGATTGAGGAGCAGTGCTAAGCAGCTACGATGATGGTACTAAATATAAAGGAATGTCTGCATGCAAGTCGCGTGAGTTTCGTCATTTTGGTCAGTCGACCATTTCAGGCGGTTGGATGAGGTTCCTACGTCTCCCAACCCTTCTTCTTCCTCGTCTCTGATTCTTCCCCTACAGAACACTACACGGGCCGCCAGCCGAACCACCAACCACGACCCCCCGCCCTCCATGAACTGCCACCACCGCATGTGTTCCTCTGCCACCCCCACCCCCACCCGCGTCGAGTTTTCTTCGTTCGACGAGGCCCCACCACCACCAGACCACCGCCCCCCATAACTACCACCAGAGCCCCATCCTTCCCTTAGGCGAACTGCTCTCAAAAATCGACTGACCCAATTTTGAAATTTAGTGTACTGTCATTTAACTAGTGTGGAATATAAAAGGGAAAACCATAAGCATTGCGAGTATAGTGTTGAGCGTGCCATGGCGGATCTGAAGGTGCAAAACGGACAAAGGCAACTTCACAACCAATGTTTCCTTTCAACTAACAACTAAGATCCTAAGTGATGGACAAGAAATCATAGTAAAGTAGTGGCGATCTATTTTCTTGCTGTGATAAATAAGTTGAGCAGATACGAAAGAGTATCGCCTCTGGTGTGGCGGCGTGTATGCATCTGCTGAGAATTTGACGGTGTTGTGGTAGCATTGGCTGTATGTAGCATGGAAGCAGATCTAGGAGGGTAGACGGTGGTGGCGGGGGAAATATCATGGCGCGGTGGACGAAATGGTCGTAGGAGCGGCGCCGGCAAGGTGGACGATGGCGAGGATGAAGCGAGAGGATGGGATGCAAGGATCCTGGTCCGAAGCCATGGATGATAAAGGTCGATCTCTTATAATGGACAATAGTGTCAGGGTATCAGCTCCGGCATGGTGGAGGAGGACGGTGGTGGATGGGGTGGCGGATGGAGCATGCTGGGGTGGAGAGGGTGTTTTGGCGCCCACGGAGTACGAATGGGGAAATAGATGGAGAGAGGAAGGGGGAACCATGTCTTCAGGGCGCACTTGTCTCAAATGCGAGGAAATTTACAAACTTAGCCCCCATTTAAAATTTTCTACATCGCAACAATATTAGTTGGTTGGGGATAGGACGGTAATCTCGCATACACCAAATATTTGCCGACGCAGATTTCGGCCGACGAGAGTTTGTTTTGGCGTCCACCATGTATGAATCGGGGAGGGAGGCGATTTCGGCCATGGAGACACTGTGTTTTGGCACCCACCCTGTATGAATTCGGGTGAGAGGCGGTTATGTCAAGTTTGAGTGAAATTACAAACCTACCCCTGTCAAGACCTATTGAAATCGAGCCGACATGTGTTGCATGTCAGGGACGGGAAGTAATTTCCATCTCCCATATTTTGGTTTCGGGCGGTTACTGTGAGTTTGGCCGCTTCGTTCAATTTTTTGATAAAAAGCTTGCACATTTATCGTGCCAACTCAATTCCAATCCATTTTGTATTCTATTTTCGTTCGGGCAGGATCCATTTTCGATTGGAATAAAATTCTATATACATCATTTTTTATATATACTTTCAAAAGCACAACAAGGAATTCTGCTCCTTTATATATAATATGATTTACAAATACAATGATCTCAAAATCATAAGGTTGAATTCAAGAATTTTAAACCAAATTATGTTCTACTAAAATGTATGCATCAGTAATATCTACACATTAAATAACATAGATGCACATGAATTCATATGAGTATGCATGTTTGATAGATCAATTTTGGTTTGAGTATGAATTGCATGTATCATCATCTTGAATTCAAATATTTGAATCCATTTTATGTTGACATTTTCTATACACGCAACTAAATTATGTGCACACTCTCCCTGTCATTATACATTACACGGTTTTCATTATCTCTCACGTCTCTATCATTCTCTGGTCTCTCGACGTCTCCCTTGAGAAGTGTGACACTATGTACCTAAGCTTTCTTTTTCACCGCCACACACACACTCTCACTCGTCTTTCAATTTGTCTTTATCTCTAGGGTTCTCTTACACACCCTATGTCTCTCTAGATATGACTCCTAGCACTCAAATTACTCTCTCCCGCACACACAACATTTGTTGCGGTCTCCTTTCCGTCTCCATCTCAGTTATAAAACTGACATTATTCATTTGTTTACCGATCGTACTAACTCTCCTCCGCCCTCTCTCTCACACACACACATAACTCCTGCTTCCACTCCCCTTCCCGACTATCGTCTCTCTCACACACACAAAACTCTCGCTTTCGCACCCCCGACTCGTATTTCTCTCACAAACATTGATCGACTAGCCTCCAGATAGGTTTATACACCCGCACACATGTGCTTCCACTATCTCGTACATGTCTCTCTCGCGCTCCTTGTATCTATGTAGATTTTTCGTCCCTTCTTGAGACACGCCCTCTTGATCGTGCAAACAAACTATCGCCTCATTTTATGGTGATACCTCTCGCGCGCACACTCTTTGTGTCTTTGTCACACATGCACTCCGTCC
>NC_041390.1:235337542-235341568 GCF_002162155.2 Triticum dicoccoides
CTAGCAAGATGCACATGCATTGTATGGAACATCAAGATGCATTCGCGTGAGTAGTTTATCTTGTGGGAGAAAAGGATGAACGAGGGAAGGCCTTATTTGCAAATGTGGAGAGGGTGTGAGTATCTTTTCGCAAAATTGCCATAGTTTCCTTCCTATCCATCAGATATAAATCAGATGACCTATATTGCAGGATGGCAGGCACACCATCTTCACCAACTCTATTTTTTATAAGAGTAGAGATTAGAGATATACCACTTCTCGAATCTTGAAACCAACCACATTCCTGCCTTATCACATCAAAACCGCCAAAGGAATATATTTTGAGTGAAACATAACATATTTTTAGTGATATACGTATTTCAAAACTAGACTCTTTTCTATCAAATCGGTGAATATGTATTAATCTACTTTGATCGTGTGGCAACACATTGGCACATTACTAGTTATTACTACTGTATAATTTTTTGGACACCAAACAAACGGTGGAGTACATATATGAAGAGAAGAGGCGCACACACGCAGTCGGTCTCTCGCTGTGTCACACACATGAGAGTTATATAAAGGCACCGTAAAAAATAAACCCTAAAACTCTAGGTGCACGATTGCTGCATGCGCGGGTACTGGGTACGTGGTGGAGCGCACCTTTGTAGGAATAGTCAGCTCGCGTGATAATTCGATCTATAGGAGTTGATGGTCAGGACCACAGGTGAATGACCTGGAGGCGGTGGCTCGCCAGTCGCCACAGATCGAGTAGCCACGTTTAAAATATCATTTTTTAGCGGGGTAAGAGTTCTGATTTTCAATGACGCTTTATAAGTACTAGTTTTTAGAACAATTGGTATGGAGCGAAAATGGAATTCATAATAGCTACCACCGTCCTGGTTTACTAGTCCCCGTCGTATTTTCCATCAAAGTTTGTCCATGAATTGTACTTGTAAAATGTGAATGGAAAATGAGATTTTGTTATACCTAAACAAAAAAGGACTGGAGGGAGTGATTGCTCTAACACGGACACGACCTCTCATAGCGCATGCATTGAACTGGTGCATCGGCCAAGAGGGCCCCACTCGCTGCAGGCCAGGCTAAACACACCTCATTGCTACATGAAACCGGCTTCAGACTGCCCCACCTGCCTCCATAGAATCTGCGTGTGTGCTGGCAACACGTCCTTCCGCAAGTCGGCCGGCATTTTGGAACACAACGCCGGTTGGCTCCTCTCATCCGCCCGCTATTTAAACGAGGCCAGACGCCTGGCAAGAACCACACCACTCTGCCGCTCCCCATATCCTCATTGCACCTTTTCTCCACACTCTCCATAGCATCATGTGAGCCGGAAGACTAGTTCTCCAGCGTAAAAGCCGGCTAGGTGCCCCGACGGGCCAGACAACTCACTGCCCCACCTCCCTCCCCGCCCCAGGCTGTCAGTACCATGGGCGAGGCTGCAAGCGGGCAAGCGGAGGAGCAAGCCGCCACTCCAACCCGGCCCCTAGTGCATCAACTCGACGCTCCAAGCCTTCTCGCAGAAGAGTCACCAGTTGTTGTTCGCCGGCACATGGGGGACCATGGCGTCCAGTGCACCATGGTTGGCCGCGCCATCCGATGCAAACATTGGCGGAACAGCGGCATGCTGGCGGAGGTGGCCAACACGTCTTCTGCGGCCACCACCGACACCGAGGAATAGTATACCACATGAATGCTCGACCACCGCGTCGCCGGTAGACACCCGGTGTGTTGCCCGGTTTGGCTCAAAACATCATGGACCCCAGCCATGACCGGCATTAGAAATATTATACCTGCCTCCAGAAGTTATTCACATTTAGTCAAAAAATGTCCAAAATATAATTAATTATGTATGGTCTTGACTTGTTGTGCTCGCACTGGTAGTAGGAACTAGAGATTTTTCTTTATTTATAACTCTCCTCGCATTTTTTGGCTTTGAAGTGAATCATGGTTGTGGACATTATCTTTTAATGTGCAGATATCCATGAACATGAGTTTGATGTGGAAGTTGAACCTGGAATGTTGGGCTTGCTTGTGAACTATACCATGTCCAATGCTTCGTCTGTTATTGTTTGGAAAGTAATTGTTGTTATTACATGAACTGAAAAAAATATTTTGTGCCACATCAGTAGATGCACGGACATCACAACAGGCATGTTGACTGGATAAACATTTGAACCTAGTTGTTATGAAGGAAAATTTGTATTGACAACAATTTTAGATAGCAGGAGACGCCTAGCTTGCTCTGCCTTTGCTAGCTTCTTTCTGGCTTCTTCCATCTCTTCTTTGGCTTTGGTGAAGAGAGCATCTGATTGCTCTTTTTGCTTCTTTAGGAACTTAGCTACATTCTCAAGGGTTGTGCACGCTTTCCTTCAGCCTTTACTAGAGCCACGAGGACACGAACAGTTGACGACTCCTCCTAGCTTGTGTGTAAACCAGCATCATCTGGGAATTTGCACCTTGTGTCTAATCCAGCATCATTAGGGAACGAGCACCTTGTGTGTAATCAAGCCTCTTTCTGGAAACATGATCTCGAGGTTGACCATACTTCCCTCCTTGCAGGAACTGCATCCTGACATGAAGTTACTTCTTTTTTAGATCAATACTCAGAGCAACCCAGATCCATTTAGTAGAAGCGAGATAAACAGGACTCGGAGAAGTGAATTCAGAAGGACAAATATAAAAAGAGACTCCAAGGTGAGAACACCCACTTCCTACATCAAGCTAAAAACGAAAGCGTTAGGATGATTAAGACTCTTCTTATTACACATCAAAGAATATAAGGTTAAGAGAAATAGAAAATACAACATATACACATCGAAGAACACGAGGATAAACGAAAGTAATTGAAAGGGTGTTACTTACCAAAGCTCATTTTACAGGTTCGGTGCAGCTCCTCTTTAAATTGCCACGTTCCTTGAAGATGTCCCAATATCCCGTGTTTGGTCTTCATTGCTCCTCTGCATGTTTGCACTCGTTGTTTTAAAATCTCAACATGGCAAGAAAAATATAGTAATACTCACGCATCGTGTGGCAACAATAAAGCACTCATTTTCCATGTTATAGCATCTCCAATAGAAGCGCAACACGCGGCGCATTAAAAATGCATTTACAACGTCGGAATAGCCAGTGTTTGTGGGCCGCAGAGTGCTGGCTCCAGCGGCCGCTACAAAAAAATTACGCGCGCGCGCCGCTCCAGCAGACGTGCTATATTTTTTCTCCTTTCTACTCTAACTCGATACACATTTGACTCCAAGTCGATACTGGCATAGATACATACATAGCCAGTTCTCAGAATAGATATAGCATAGATAGATACATAGAAAAATAGATAGTTCAACTACTCCTCGCCATCTGATTCTGCCTCGGTGATGTCGTCCTCCGACGTCTCAATGTAGGCGTCAAGATACCAATCATAGTCGGAGTCCCAGGGCAACGATGCTCCTAGCTTGATGTTGAATTGAGTGGCCGCCTTCCGCATATGCTGTTCTCAGGATAGGCGGCTCGCTCTGCCCTCCTCTTCTCCCTCTCCTCCCTCCTTTGCGCGTAGAACTCGCGCTCATTGATGACGTCATGTGGGAAGCATTGGCGCCACAATGCCATGGCTTCCTCGTCCATCTCGGCGATGCTGAGACGGTGCTCCCGCCTCCGGTTGTCGCGACGATCCTCGTCGGTGATAAGCCGTGGCGGAGGCGAGAGATCCTACGCCCGCTCCCACGTCGGCACGTTGGGGAAGTTCATCTCCCTATGAGGCCGCCGGAGGCGCCATGCGGCTGGGTCATACGCGCGGGCGGCCTCGTGGGCCGTGTCGAAAGTGCCAAGGCTGAGGCGCATCTCACTGAACCGGATGTTGGCGGAGAAGCCACCGGAGGGGCGCACGGAGACACCGTGGTAACCCCAAGTTTCCTGGCGGCACAACAACATGGTGGCGGGGCGGCGGCGAGGCAAGAAAGAGCAGGGAGAGAGCGGTGGCAAGGCACAGAGCGGTGGGAGGATGCTGGATTTTATAAAGCGCGTCGGACGCCG